>NC_053401.1:21402604-21690104 GCF_016859285.1 Xiphias gladius | reverse complement strand
TCTGCTGTCTGTCTCTAGCACGTGGACGGAGGGAAAGAAAGCTTTCAGGTTTTCTGCTCCAGCTACATGGAATAGTTTGCAGAGGGAAATTAAATTGAAGAACTTGGTATCCCAGGCTGAACTCGGGGCAATAATTCCTTTACTAATCGTCTCTGTCTTTAGCTCATATTAACTTTCTTAATATTGAAAAGTGTTTTGTAACTTTCATCGATCGTAGCTTAATAGAGCCCTTCATACACTGTCACCCAGGTTTTAGTATTGTTTTATTGGTCTGCCCGATGTTTTATTGTCCTGTTTGAAACTTGTGATGCTGCCATCCTGACCAGGTCAAAACCTCGTATGTGGCTGGAACGTCTTTAATCTGTTTGCTTCTCTCCTGCTCTCTCTGCTCACATATACAGTAATTTAAAGCACCTGAATTCCCAGTAAAGCTGTTCTCATTTACATGTTTTTCTGTTTCTGTTGTCAGACGACGGAACCAGTACGAAACAGTGACTGAAACGTGGCCCATTAAGACGACATGTTAACCAGCAGTCACTTCCCAGATATTTCCAAGTTGCTGCTCTGCTGCTAAAATCCTGGTTTTATAACCATCTGATAAAATCAGCAGACACAATAAAGACAATGACCGATGCTGTGATTTCAGCTGCATTTACCGGTAAAATGATCAGTCAGAGAGAAAGTTAGGAGTGTCTTTGCTCGAGCAATACTAACTTTGCTCACGGAGCAATACAGGCCATTCTCTTCTACGGAAAGTAGCTAAGGTTTGTCCAGATAGACGCTGGATTTGTCTCTAGGTGCTTTTGTGAAGAAAAGTCGCTAAAGGGGAATGAAAGGTCGGTAAATCTGAGGACAAAGGCTCTAAGTTGGCAACACTGCCTGTAAACACCCCCTGATGGCGGAATAGAAACTGTTTGTGCTAATTCATTTAGAAAGAACAGTGACCAATGAGCAAATGCCAACACTCAGTCAGTCAGTGACACACACGCTTGCGTTTATAGGGATGGAACCGCTGTTGTGGTTGCAACCTCAGTGGGATTTACTGGGTAAATATAGGTTAAATAAAAATGTGTGCTCCAATTGTCAATGGAGTTTTGTAAGTGATGCGTGTTCGACATTTTGGAAAATGCACTTATTCAACCTGTAAAACCAGAAAATTAGTTTTTACATTTCAGGGCCTGTATGGATTAAACAAACAAGATTCGACGTGTTAATTAATTAGTGAGCTAAACTTTGGACAGAGCCAGGCTCTGTCTGTTTTTATGCTAAGCTAATTGCCCGCTAGCTCTAGCGTCATATTTAGTGCATAGAAAGGAGAATGGTATCTATCTTCTCACAGAAGTCTCAGCAGGAAAGCGAATAAGCATATTTCTTAGAATGTCAAAAATGTTTCTCTAAAAAAATCAGTTTAAAAATATAAAATATCTCATATTTTTTTTCTATATCCTGCCAGTGGATGAGGGCATATTTTATATTTGTTCCTGTTTAAATTAGTAAAATAAAAGTTCCCTCCAAGAGTACCAATGGTTGTAGGGGACAAAAGTGGCCCATTTTTTTAATTGTTTTTAAATCATTTCTCTTTGTATTCCTCTATTAGAAATTCAACAGACACGTCCAGCAAGGCCAGGACATGCTTGCATGTAAGCGAACTTGTGCGGGTCTGCTCGGTCGTTCCTTTTCCACTGGTACAAACATTAACTTATTGGGTTGTTCGCAGTTCTCTAACTCAGCCTGTCGGCACTTTTTACAGGGACTGAGAAAACTGTTCAGTGAGGTCTGTGGATTGGACATTGTTCCTGGAAGGAGACGGGGCGGTTGAACGTTTAAAATGTTATTTAAATACTATAAGCACCACAAATGGAATTCCATTCCCCTCCATTTGGTTGGAGGCAGAACTCTCAAGCGCTCGGGAATTTTAGCATAACGAATGTACATTAAAGCAACTCAGTCGGCTGACTCGTGAGTTGTCTACAGTGTTGATATTGTTGTCACCTTGTCACTCCCCCCACACACGGAAACACCGAGCTCATCCCAGCAGGGAGTCGCGAGTGACTGCCTGAACTAGCCTGCGGGCCCTGCCTCATTTTGAGCGACTGTGGAGAAAGCTGTGCCTTCTGCCAAATACAGTGACAAAAATAGCTCAAAACATGAGGGAGCACTCAACAGTGTGTTGTCCTGGTTCAAGCAGGCGTGGGTCAGAAGGCAAAAGAATGAGGTCGTCTCTGACACCGAAACTGCAGCCTCCTGCTGGATTTTACTGTAAGAACCACAATTCTGGAGAGAAGTTAGACTCGGAATGGACACGAGTGTGTATTACGTGATCTGCAGATGAAAGCTAAGATTGACAAATGTGTACAACGTAATTTTGGGTACTCAAAAAATGCGTGAGCGATTTGAACACGTGTAAATCCGTTTTACCGTCGAAATACATTTCCTTCTCGTTAGAATTTTGTTTCCCCCTCGGTGGTTGGGGTTAAGTTGAGCTGGCGTCTGCTTTTTGCCTGGACTGGCTGTTCCCGACAGACAAGGCCACCACCTGCAGTAGCTTATTTAAACCATAGATTCACATTTATAGGCCACTGTATAGGGTCTATAATTGGTAAATGTAAATGTCTGTTTATGCAAACGTCTTTTTCACTCTCATGAGAAAGACGTTTTTCTAAGAATCATTCTCATGTGCTGTGTATGTTTGCAAATCAACCTTTACGAAGGTTGAAACTACAAACTTTGGAATTATTTGCGAACATCACTCTATAAGCTCAAAATCTTTTTGACCCTAACTTGAGCCCATACCTTCTGTCCATCCCCAGGTTCCCTGAACAAAGACGTGGTGGGCCAGGCTCAAGTTGTAGAGCAAGTCCTTAGCTGTCTGGCACAGTTAAAGCAGACAGGTGAATCGATTTGTTTGAAAGAGCATCACTCTTCATGTGGAAACAACAACATATGAGAGCTGCCGCTGTTTTACATATGTGGAACCTGAACCGGTTAATAGAGCTATATGCTTATCCATACTAGCAGCACAGCGCTAGGGATTCCTATGTCAGTCCGTCCATTTTCCTCCTTCACTTTACAAGCTTCCCTGAAGAGGCAAATCTCTCTTGCACTGCTAAAGATGGAAGAATATTCCAGGGCTACGTGTATCATTTGACACCCGGCCGGCCTCGGGTCAGACACCGCTGACGTGCTTGACACTCTGACGTTTGCGGTGAGACTCTTTACTTCCTGGTTATTTCAGGTGGAAACCACCAGCTATCGGCGTTGGATACACCCTGCTCCTCTTGGTGGAGTACAAACCCAAAGTAAAAACAGACTGCGCCTACACATTAAATCAGGGAAGGGAAATGAGTCTATGAAAGTGACCCGGTATCCAGTGCTGTTTGTTTATTCACTGTAACTAATGACACCAGGGGCCGCGAGCCCGGACCTCTGTACTGACCGCTCCCAGAGAGCGTTTGGCCGCACTTCACAGCACACTTCAGAGGCAGCCTCACATTATCAAAGAAACTGCCAACCAGGGCAGATTATTCCCTATTATTTCCTCAAAGAGAATACGAAAGCAGCTCTGTGGCGTCTTGCAAAGGGTAGAGTCATCTTTGTAAGTGGAAGATCTCACTGCTCAGTCTAATTCGTGTGCGACAGGTCCCTTTTTCTGTCCTCTCTTAATTGTGTCCTTGGGCCCTGGCTCTGCCCCGCTGGGTAATGAGAAGTAATACACGGGCTTGATGTTTTTATTTCACAATATGAGACAGCTTTATCATCTACGGATATTGCTTTTATGGTAATTTACAGGTGGCGTTGGGGCTTTCCTTAGTGGCTCCCCCTCCCCATCCCACATCAAGCTTCCTGAGTTCACTTGAAAATTAATATCTGTGCTGTTATCGTGAACAGTTACTGGATTTTTTTTCTCTCTTTATTTTCACAGTGTATATATGTTGAAAAGGCCTGGTCGCACCAGCATTTAAAACTGGAGCGGTGTTGCACCGTCCACTTTCATTTAGCTGAACCTTCCTCTGACTGGTCGCCCACTTCGTCTGTCTGCTGTTTGGTGCTGGGCAGGCTGCCTGCAGTGGCTTCATCAGAGCTTGTTCTGCTGAAAACAGCTGCCTGCTGCTGCCGCCGCCGCTGCTGCTGCTGTAAAAGACGCTGACGATGGGGCTGGAACGGAACCAGACAGTAGCGTTGTGGGCTGTAAAACCAAAACAATGAGCTGAAAGACTCCACAATGTTCATTTTACATTTAGCTCCACTTTCACCGACTTTTCATTTTTCTGCATTTGTTGCTATTGTGCGCGTCTTGTGTTATATCAGTGTTTATTTTCACGCCCGGCTGCTGTATCGGTGCGACACGATAAGGTACCTGCCTAGGTTCTGAATAATATGTAACTGAATTGGCGCCTGACCCATTATTGTCTACATTAAACGTAGAAAGATGAGGTAAAGCTTTTTTTGTTGTTGTTGTTTGTCTCTAAATGTCCTTCCTCTCACTAGACTCTGCTGGATATAATCCGTTTACAAAAGCGGACTTGCGGATAAATATGGTAATGATGCTACCGGTAAAACTACTCATGCATGAGACACTTGCTTTGGGAAACGACTTGTGGGCCAACATATTCTCTCGGGCTCTTAACAGTCAACACTGTATCCAGCTTTGTCTTATCCGTCTTTGTTTTTCTACAGAGGCATTGGCTATTGAACGTAAGGTATTTCTAGGGGCTTTCTGAAATAATTGGAAGACCCATGAAGTCTCTTTTAGTTAAGCTCAAATGTTATAAATAAGTGCATATACACACAGACACGAAGTGGCACTGAGAGCAGAAAGATTAGCATTTACCTCCAGAATAAAAGACTGAAATGCTAGCATTTTTCAGGCTAAATAAGTTAAAGTCTCAGATCTGTAAGCAGGCTGAATCATTAAAGAGCAGAATATTAAAGCCTGCTTTGCTCCTCTGCCCCAGTGTTTCTTTAAAATTCATCTCCTCTGCCTTTGAAATATGAAGCATGTTTTTGACATGTTTGCCCTACTCAGCTACGCTTCACTGTGGCCCTTGATGAAATCTCGGCCGCTCTCAGAAAACCTTATGGCCACGGCACATGTGGTTACCATGGAAATCGCAACACTGTGTTTTATGAAATGGCTGCAAGGAATGACAAAATGCACGTGGGTGTGGGGCACGAAGGATGTTCAATCAGATCTTGATTTATTCACAGAGCCTCCTATTGAGTGGATTTTTAAAATGGAGACAAATTGCTCAGAACACGGTTGTTGTGTATGCCTTTGTCGAGCCTGTCCTTTTCGCGGACACGGCCGGGGCTTTCATTACCTCCGAAAGCTGCTACATTAGATAAATTCATGAAAAACAGATGGCTGCAAGAGGCTTCCTGCCTGCGGTGTGCAGCCTGTACGCGCTCTCGGGTTGAAAACCTGGAGCTCTGCTTAACAGTAAAATCCCAGCTGTTTGTCTGTGCCTGTCAATAACACTTTTGTCTTCCCCGCTGAATGAAAAGAGAGCGATTGCTTTTGTTCAGCAGCCTGTTTGTTTTCTCCTTATCTGTACGGTGGCAGAGAGAGACTGTTCCGGGGAGAAAAATAGCAGCCTCTGATGAAGTCTTTAATTGTCCATTGATGTTGAAAAGCGTCTCCTTTGCTGTAGCCTGTGATCAGGCATGGCAGATTCCGTAGCTATTAGCCGTAGAGCAGAAGGCTGCTGTAGGCCATGAAGTGAACGTAGATGTGAGAAGTCCTTTATATGTATCCCTTCTGTCCTTACAGGAGGAAACTGGCGGTAAATTTGTCCATTATGTGGTAAGAAGTGGGACGGTAGCTCAGCCGTGTGTGAAGAAATGTGGGGGACAGTGTGGTCGGTACTAACACCTCATGTCACTGCGGCCAAACCACCGAGAAGCCGCACTTACACACTTTGATTAGATATATTTATGTTTTACTGTTGTTATTATTTCATGTGCTGGTGGGCACCTTTAGGTCACCCAGACTGCTGATGTAAACTCCCCGTCGCTCTCTGCTTACGTTCGTATCCTCAACGTTACTGAACATACAAACCCTCTGCTGGATGACGTCAGAATCCTACAGGCTGACGGTGTGAGCGCCGTGCTTTGTCCATCGCTTTCGCAAGGTGGATGGTTCAAAATACGACCACGAGTCTCAGCCTCAGCTGCCGCGTAGAAGAAGCTGCTCCCACTCACTGGACACATACCCCGAAAAAGCTCCGGCGGCTTCCGCATTCTGGGGCTGGAGAGCAAGATCATTGGAGTCCTCCTCTGACTGAGCCAGCTGACGTCCTGTTGGCTCCCAGCACACATGAATGGCACCAAGATAATTTACTGATCCAGCTCTTCCAGACTCTTCAAATTGGATTGGACCTAATGGATCAAATTCTGATATTCCCAAGTGTTTTGAGCCTGTTTGTGACGCTTTGAACACCTCCCGGTCCGGCCCTGGTCCTGGACGCTTGGGCTGGAGCCAGTCCCAGCTCTGGGTAACAGCAGGGCTAACCCATGGACAGGTTAGCAGCCTATCACAGTCTGACACACACACACAGCGCATAAGGTGTGTGTGTTTTTAGGCGCATAAACAAATCTGAGTGGAAATGCATAAAATTCGAACAAAACAACAACACGGACAAAAAAATCAAAATAATCCAGAAAGTTTCTACACTTGGCCGAGATAGAAAAGTTGGTTTATTGGTAAAAGCAAAACAGATGGAAACAGACTTAGCAAATAAATCATGATGAACATGAAGCACGTGACTAAAGCCCCACTCAAGCTTGAGCACTGAAGAGACTAAAAATAGCAGCAGAAGAAAACATCAGATGTGTGTGGAGCGATGAAGAGACGGTAACATTCCTCCAATGAATACATGAAAGAAACGTAAATATCCGTATTAATAATACAGATAATGTTCCCACTATGTTTTCCACATGCTATTCCACCGTCTCGGGTTTGGCTGGATCCCTTTTAATTACGTCCTCTTGTTCCGTGACAGTTTGATGACACCTGCCTGGAGAATTGGACCCAGCAGCAGTTTATCTTGGCAAACTCTGAATATTCACATCACAACAGTAGATGGAAACATGCATTCATTTGCATTTTCTTTTGCAGCTTCCCAGGAAATTGGACAAAATCTGTGCTACAGTTGGATGGAAACCTGGCTTACAGACAGACAACCATTCAGGCCATTTAGGGGTCTCCAGTTTACCCAACCTGTATGTCTTTGGACTGGAGGAAACTTGGGCGCTCAGACACAGTGTGAACATTGTTGTGAGGCAATAGTGCTAACCACTGCGTCACTGTAATATCTCCATCAACATATTGACTACGATATCATCATCACATCTGGGCAGGCCAGAGAAAGCCACGGAGACAACTTCCAACATGCAATTTGGGAAATAAGAAAAGCATGTTTACCGGAAAAGTGAGAATCATAACGAGCAGAGTTTGATCCAGTAAAAAGGCACTGAGCACATAAAATGTAGGTGTCATGGAGGACGATACCATCGTACCACAATTCAGAAAACTCTGCTTTTACCACAATTAGATTGTAAAAAGGTTTCTCCAGATGTTTGCACAGGGGAAGACAAGTGTATTTGTCATTTCTAACAACGTGGCTTTTCTTCTGACCTCTTCTTTCTACAGATTTGGCTGCATATAAAAAACTTAGTGTTACAGCTCACCTCACTCTCCCTGCTCTCCCGAACTGAAGGAAACTACACACTTCTTCACGGTTCATTGTCTGTCCCCTTCGACGGAGCTGAATATTCATCAGACAGCTGAGGCTCTCTGTGTAGAGGGACAGCTCTTGTATTTCCGCTGAGGCACGACAGACGCAGAAGGTTAGAGGGAGCTCTTTTCCCGACCTCTACTAACAGCTAATGTGTGTAACACTGACGCACCCGTAATCACAGCATTCAACATCCTCAAAGTAATAATAATAATAATAATAAGAGTTTGATACAGTCATTAATCATAATCGTTTTTGTTCCACATACACGTACTTTACACCTCCAATAAAGGCCAGGAAGCATCTTTTCTTTGAGAATCGCCGTAGAAACCGATGAAACATGACGTGGTAAACTGTTTTATAACAATGCATTTAACATTTTTCTGTCCCTTCCAGCTTAAGTTTCAAGATGCATGTATACATGTTTGTTACAATAATGGAGTAAACAGTAAATCCTAGGAATAAAGAAGCCGCTTCTTCTCTCTGTCCATGTGCTATTAACTATTTAAAGAGCTTCTGTACATCACCACTCCATGTCCGAGGAATGGATAAACAACTCGCGCCTGCTCCTTTTTCTCCTCCCCTAGTTCAGCGTTGAATTAAATATGTAGAGCATGCTGGGGATGGCTGTTCAGAGAGGCAACATAGGCGGTAGAGAGACTGAAGAACTCATTAAAACTTCCTGTATGTTCTCACTGTTGCTCTGCATTTCTTCTGCAAGCAACACAGTCAACAACATGGAAAAACAATAGAAAACACTGAAAATTCAGGCCCCACAGTACAAACTTAATGCAACAAAATTGAGCATTACCTCCACCAAGGAAGTTATGTTTCCTCCCGTGTCAGCTGGATTACGCAAAAACTACTGAACCGAACTTGGGGGAGTGATGGGAAACGGACCAGGGAAGACCCCGTTAAATCTCGGGGAAGGTCAGCATCAGTTACCATGAATTAGAATTTTTCTTCTCTGAAGTCTGGTGTATGTTGTTTGACATTTGTCTGCACTTTACTGAATGACATTCTTGTTACACCTGTGAATTCCAGTTAAGGCCAACTGCCTGAACAGGGTTATAAAAGAACCTGTGGACATCACAGCTCCCTGAGTTCTGACCTGAACAAGTGGAAACCCGATTGCGAGACTCGATTAAGATGGAGAGGGTCCAGGACTGAACACGAGCTGAAACGCAGCTGCAGCCGTGGTGAGAAGGTAGAGGAAGAGCCGTGACACCAATAACAGGAGGAGCAGGGGTCGTCCTCAAAAATGACGCCGCACGCGGTTCATCGTTTGCACAACCCCGCTCTGAAAAACAGACGGGTCAGAGCTTCTGACCTGGCAAAAGGATTCTCTGTGGAAACTGGTGTTTCAGTGACTGATCAGACAAGAGAAGGACACCGCGTGAGGCCGACCTCTACGGACGGAGGCCAAGAAGAAAACCGCTGCTCGCAAAACTGCACAAAACTAGGACAGGAGAAGAAACCTGATGGATGATGGCAGCACATTCTTTGGTCCGAGGAAACCAAAATACATTTGTTTGGATCAGATGGGTTCCAGCAGGTTTGGACAGGAATAGGACTGAATACTTTTGGAGTATTTTGAAAGTGAAAGCTAGAGCAAGAAACCCCTCCAGCAAAGAGCAGCACAAAAGAATCATTTGTGAATGTCTCTCCACAGATTTACGTTGGACTGGTATCATCCATGTCCAGAACGATCCAATCTGTCATCAAAAATAAAGGCAGACATAGAAAATATTAAAATAAGTAAAAGGATGTAAAATCACTTGTGAAGGGTGGACTGACCTTTGCTGCAGTTGGTTATTAAATATGGATCGTTCATTATAGTTTAATCAGTCAAACAGTTTTCAAATTAATTGGCTTCGTTCTTCTTGGTCCTTGGCTAAACACATATAAAATAGTTTTAAAAGGTAAGGATTTGTAATTAGCATTTCACATTTAGCGGTGTACTCGATATCAGGCATTGGCTACACACACAACAATTGTTAGTAGGACACATTCAGTGTTGGTTTTTCATCTCACTGGATATGACAATGTCATGACAAAATGTGAGACGCTGCCGGTCTTATTCTTTACCGACTTACCGAAAGGGCCCTTTCTTACTGTCCCTTTCTTGATCCCATTTTTTCTTTTGGTTGTCTTACAAATGGAAAAATACCCCCCAAAACTTAAGTCTTATCCATTGTATTCATTGATGTTAAGCTCTGAGGTCGAATACCATGTTTATTAGTCAAAGCAACAACAGTTTCTGTAAATGATCAGGACCCAGTCAGTCATCATGTGCAACACCATCCTTGGATCATACACTCATTAGGGGTCATCAGCTACAATCAAATACAAGATGACTGTCCTGGTTGCAGGATGTTGTGAGTGCTAATGTTTAGTCCTGCGTGTAAAACACACTGATATGGATCTGGAGAGTGTGTTTGTTGTGCTCCGATGAAGATGCTGAGCTGAACAAGCAAACAAACCTTCCATGGAGCATCTTTGATGAGGATTTGTTCCTGAAAAGTGTAATTGCGATCGGTTTCTTGGTCATGGTAAACTGCTGTGTTGCCTTCTAAACTCACACACACACATACAGATTAGTTGCTCTCTCTCTGAGGATACAATTACAACAGACAAAATGATTATGTATTGTAAATATCCATGTGTGGGTCCACCATATTTACACAGATGAGGGCGCTGGCTATTAATCGTGTGACTGGGTTGGTGGTGAAAAAATTTCGCAGTGAAAAGTAAATAGCCCCATGAAAACTCTTCTTGCAGTAGACTTTTGATGAAGGCCAGCGCCGAGGTGACGCATTGCTATGCACACAGCGCCCCTTGGTTTTTAATTAACTGAAACTGCATTGGAACGCGGTGTGAATTCAAACCCAGGCCGAACCCCATCCCTTCGCCTCCTCCCCTGTCGCCGGGGCAAGAATGATGCAATTTGTGCAATTTTTTTGATCCACTGAATGAAATTACTGGACCTGTCAGTGTTTAGGGCATCTTTTGTCTATGATGTATGCAATGGGCAGACTCAGCCCTGATAGACTGGTTACATACTCTGTCTCTCTGCCACACACAGGCAGGCTCAGGCATGTGGCGAGTCACACACTGTAGGTGATCAGGAGGATGGTACATATTAGCTATTGTATGTATGGAAATATATTCCATGTACCACGCAGCTGGCACCGTTTACGTGCAAGTGCTCACATCCTCCGTCTTGATGATAAGTTACCGAATATGTTTTCATGTTAGTAGTCATGGTACTGGTGGCAGTGGAGCTGATACTGGATAATCTATGGCTAAAAAACAGCTTTTAATTCATAACCACCAACCGCCTTCTTCAGCAGCAATTCCATGTGGACTGTACTTTTTCTCGGCTAGGTGGCACGGTGGCATAGTGGTTAGTGCTGTTGCCTCACAGCAAGAAGGTCCCAGGTTTGGGTTAAAGATTGCATTTGCTCCACCACCAGTTAATGTTATAAATCCTTAAAAGGGACATAAAGACCGAAAGCCATATATTCAGCCGTACATTTACGTTACATGCCAAATTCATCATCCCAGATAGCATTAAGCTCATAAAGTCACCAGTTGGTCCCCATCCTGAAAAGGCTTTTCTCTTGTTACGTTACAAGTGAAACATGCTGTTTACAAAAAAAAAAAAAAAAATACAAAAAATAAAGCGCAAATCTGTCCTCTGCCTTGCCTGTCCCAGTATGTAGGTTAGGATGCTAATGCATGTTATGTCTAGCTATAGCTGGACCCTACAATTCAAGAACAATGCTGCTTCTTTATTTCCATGTCTTCTACTTGGCTCATCAACTGGTATGGAGCTTTAGCCTCAGCCTTTTAGCAGGATAGCATGTCTTCAACCATCCAGTGAATTAGCTCGCTAGAGCGGTTCAAATCTGCCAAATGTCTTTTAATCCAGCAGAGTTGATGGTGGGCAACTTCAATTGCAAATCCTACTTTGGTCTCCTCCTTTATGAAACTGAGGACCCGTGGGTTTCCATATTACTAAGAATTTTGATGGTAAATCTGCAACTGTTACTATTGTAAACTACATATGTGCCATGTTGGGATGGAAAACTCGCTTAGTCTCCATCATATCACTGTTTCTGCACCATCTGATTTGAATACTAATAAATTATTACCGAGGCCTTATTCAAATCATTCTTTAAAAGTTCGTTTATTGAGAACGTTTCTGAGTCATGTATCTTTCTTTTTTCTGTCACTCTTCCAACACAGCAGCAGTGTCCCTCACCTCCCCGGGGATCCGCTCTGCTAACGCTCCCTGACAGGCCTCCATCAAGCCTCCACCCGTCTCATTAAAGTCAGACACCGTTGGACAGTTTACTTTGAGGTCACGGGGTAACAGTTCCACTGCGCCTCAACGTCCCCGTACCTGCTAAACTTTTCCTAGACGTTGCTGTGGAAAGTGTTTGATGGGCAGGAGCGTTAGAGGCTGTCCTTCTAACACACACACCAACCCCGATACGTCCACACACACACCCTGTCACTCAACCCCGGGAGGAGAGCGATGGGATTAAATGCGAGAGCAACCTCTCGCAGCTGAATCCAATATCTGCAGAAAGAGCAGATGGAGGAGGGGGAGGGTGGGAGGACACGGTTGTGTTTTCTGTAATTCCTCTTTCGCTCACTTTCACACAATCTGAGGTGTGAACACACTTGGAAACAGAGTGGACCGAGGCAGCTGCCAAGGGCTCCTGCCATTTTCTATCCACACTTCGTTGTCTCTCTCTCTCTCTCTCTCTCTCTCTCGCTGGGAAATGGGAAAATGAGGAGGTGGGAAGTGGAAATAGCTTGCTACTGTCCATTTGGGAAACTGAGAAAGAGAGATACAAAGAAGAGATTTACAGAGAGAGATAATCAGAAAGAATGGATTATTATTAGAGTGGATTATATTTACACACGGCATATGTGTCCTTCTCCTGTCTAAATGCTGTTTGTACTCTTTGACGTTCACAATAACCACCTGGTCTTGCTTCCTCTCTCATTAACATCCTGAGTATCCATCTCTGCCAAGTATGTCACAATCTGAGCTGTCTGAATGATTTGTGTGTTTCCTTCTTCAATTTGTTTACACCTTGTTCTGGAAGCGACACTGTGATTGGAAAGCTGACCAAGGCTGAACCATTGTTTCTTTTCTTCCTTAGGTCTGCTTTGCCTTTACAGATTTTCTGAGACCGTCCATCATTTGATGTAGTAATAATGCTACAGAAAATGTTGGGGCAGATGTTTGGGCTAAGAAAGTGTCCAACGTCACATCTTGCCTCCTTCCAGCAGTAAATGTTGGTTTATTTTAACCATGACCATAAACTTTCCCTAAACCTAATCTCCATGAACAGATTTTTTTGGCCACTTAGCAGCAACTAGCAAGTTGTAAACACAACATTGACATATTTGCACCTTATAAACATGATATTCATGATTTGGTGAATTTGTTAGCAGACATATGCCTATTTACACATCCGGTACACACGGCAAACATGATCCTCCATCTGGAGTGGTATTTGTGTCCACCTGATAAATCTACGTCCAGTACTCCCCCTCTTTTAGCTCTGGTTTAGGTCTCCACCAGCTCCTGAGGGAAATATCTGGTTCTTTTAGCTGCTAAATGCTCCACTGTGTTCACCAGCTGGTCTCCGAATGTGTCTGTCTGCTGTTTGCTACTGGAAAGGTAGTGTATAATTGGAATATAAGAGCTTCTTCTGCTGAAAAATAATCATCTGTTGTTGCTGCTGTTGAGAGCGGTGAGAGTGAACCAAAACAGAAAGGTTTTGGGTCATAAAAAACAAGCAAGGGTTCGTAGAGCTGAGGGGAGCTGCAGCTTGGAGGATGATTCTCTGTGGGTCCATCATTACAAGTGACACCTTTCACCTGTCAGTATTAAAACTGATTACAGCAACTCTAACTAACTAGTTTTAGTTTCCTAGACCTAATCAGAGATGTAGAGGTCTATAGAGGCAGCATTTAACACTGATATGAATATTTTTTGGCAGCAGCCACTGACAGAAACAGCAGGTAAAAGTTCCTCATTTCTAGCTGGCGACCATCGATTTGCCAGCTGCCAGTGACAGGTTTTTATCAGCTCTAGCTAGCTAGTAAATGAAGGTAATGTAGCTAAAAGACTGCAGCTCGTTCCCAGCTGAGGATCCATGTAGAGAAAGTTGGACCTAGTATTATAAGAACTGTTTCACTTTTACCGCTACTGACAAACTTCAGAATAAAAACTAGATATTAAACTTATTTTGACTTAAAAATGCTCGTAAATATCAGAGCAGAAGCAGAGCTGAGCACGCCTCTGGTTTCTGTCTGGTATTACTACAACTACTACTGATAATAATGATAATAATAATAATGAGTAGTTTTGGTCTATTATTTGCATTTGAACATTTGATAGTATGTCACAGCACTTTTTTTTTTGGCAACATAGAATAACTCTAGCATTGATTTTATTATTATTATTATTATTACTATAATTATTATTATTATTTATACACTCTGTTCAAACATCCTCATTGTCTGCACTTGTTGGCATGGTACTAGAGTTTCCTTATTCTGTGATTTCTCTGACATATCCTGTCCACCAACAGCCTAACATCTCGCAGCAGATTGTTGTTTTCCTTTTTGTTTCATCCCCATTTATATATTTATACATTATAAATATATTAGCTTGTTGTTACTTATCCTGTTTATTATCCCAAAAGATGATCATGTAAATAAAATGAACTTATATAGTAACTTAAATATACATAATTCTATATGTTCCTGCAAATTTTATTTTTTTTTAAAGAGAATTCACATTATACCAGATGGAGGGTCAACCCATGTCTCTTAGCAGCTATTCCTTCCCTGACGATTCATGTGTTACTTTCACACTTTGCTTTTTGTGGGAAGGAGTCTCTTGATAAACGTGTAACATTGCTCACACTCAGTCAAGAAACCTTTTACTCTTATGTTGGAACATTCTGCAGTGTCATTCTCACAACTTTGATAAATATGGGCCCGACTGTTATTTCATTCTAAAATAACACTGCTTAGCTGCTTGGCTTACATACGTGGACTAAGACGGAGGTTAGATTCATGCTTCATTGTACTGATATTCAAGTAGTCTGTCTCACTTATAATGTTACAAGAGACAAGGCTTTTTTGGAGGAACACTAACCGATGTGTTTGGCCAACTCTCAAGTTTGACTGGGGTTCCTGGAAGTTAATAAAGAGCAGGACAGAGCAGCTAACGTTAGCCTAAACTTGGATACAGTAGCTCCTATACAGTGGGAAAGTACGAGGGATTCTTTTATGTAGCTTGTAAGATAATAGTAAGATGTGTAAGTTGTGTCCACTGGAACACCTGGCCGAGTCTGAAGGGTTTGTGTGCGTTACCCATCCTGTCGTAGCTGTGCAATGCGTCGCTTTATTCATAGACCCTGTAAAACTACCGATTCTCCAATACATGGTTATGAAAGCAAACGGAAGACTGTTCAAAATGAACTGATCGATTTGACTTCTTCAAGATGAAGTCAGTTTTGTACGTGATAATCCCTCATAGAGGCATTTTAAAAAATGATGCGTTGCATCGTCCAACTTGATGGACATTTTCAGAGCGAAACACCGCAGGGTTTTACTGTTGTGTAGGTTCCACTCTTGTCTTAATGGTTTCCCACCAGTATAATGTCTCAGTTCCCAGCAGCATGTGTGGGGGTGGAGGTATTGAGTAGCAAGGTAATGGAGTGGGAGATGGGTATAGAAGCGTTGGTAACTTTACCTGAAATCATTAGTCTCTGTTCTTGTGTGTCTGTGTATCCAGGCCGGTTGAGTGTGTATACATATCACACAGCTGTTAACGGGACTTTGTGGGTTTGGCCTCTGGCATCAGAATTGGGCTTCATAAGTGAGAAGGTAAAGGTTATCTAACATCGTATTTCCAATCAGAGCAGCAGCTCTTCCTGACTGTGAGAACCACTCCACTAAATGACCTTTAGCTCTCTAGACGAGTGTGGGGAACAAGGAAATAAATGACTTTAAACTCTTAGAAAGTATTTTAATTTGAAAATGCCTCACAGGTGTATTTTAGAGAATCAAGAAAATTACATTAAATTGTAGGAAAAGCAAGTATAAATGTCATCACCATGCTTTCTGAAGAGCTTATTAAAGGGCGATCAGGTAGCAGGGATGTAAGCAGGACGTAAAGATGGTAGCGTGCAGCCGTCAGTTTCCTGTTTCCCCTGGAGGATGCTACCCTGTGAGTCAGGTGACGTAGGCAGGAGATATGGGACACTGAGAGAGGAGAGGCTGTTGTTGACATGAAAGGCGACGCAATACTTTCTCTGCTGCGGTTTTTTGACCTTTATTGAACGTGCCTGGGTTTGGGCACTTTGGGCACACCTGGGCTAATATCTGCTACTGGCAACTGAGAATCCGTCCAAGTGTGTTGCTCTTGAGCACTTAGACAGAAGTAGTTGGGACAGTAACAAAATTAACATGCTGAGGTTTACCCGGTTCGCCATCTTCAGTGTTATAGCATGATAAGATTTGGTCATTAGCACTAAAGAGCAGCTTACGCTGATGGTTTGTTAGTTTTGCAGGCATTTTGGTCATAAACAACAAAATAAAGTTTTGACCTGATGACGGCGCTAAGTTATTACACTTCATCCTGAGGGGACCACGAATGTCTCGACCAAATTTCACAACAATCCATCGAATAGGGGTTGAGTCGTTTCAGTTTGGACCAAAGTGACGGAGTGACCAACGCTGTAAAATCAAATCATTAATATAAGGTTATATTTACGTATCACAGTAAAGTGAGATGTGTGAAAAGTTAAATATACTTGGCAATACTTACTTGGTAACTTGATGAATTACTGGATAACAAATTTCAAACTCAGTTAAATTACCATTAGTTGTTGAATATTTTCGATGCATAATAATTTTTTGCAGAGTTAAAACTGTGGCGGTTGTAACACTTTCCAATGGATAAAATGTGGCCAGCTCGAGTGACACAGTCGATGGGCATCTTGCTTCCCAGAGACGTAGCCGAGCAGAGCATCTTAACTCCCTGCTTTGGTGAAACTTTAAGCAAAACTTAAACTATAAGAGATACTTTCCAACTGAGTGGGCAGAAAAACAGAAAAACACTGCTTTGGTGATGAGTTACTCTTTGAAATGAAAAAAACAGACACACTGAAAAGTTTAGGAAAAGCATAAATCCTCTACACAGCAGTATAGTTCACTAAGTGGCCTGTCAAACACAGGCACAATGTGGAAAAAAATCAAAAAGGAAAAAGGGACTTGCTGCACATCAAAACTGGGCTAGCTCGAGGCTCAGTTAAATATTTTTTATGACACATTTTGCGTGTATTTCATCAGACTTGCTGATCACGTGGAAGACACATCACCTTTTTATTGATGCACTAGAAAAGAATTTGCCTTGATGAATATTCCCTCATTATACTGAACAATAATTGATCAAAGTAATTATTTAAAATGTTCATCCCTTAATAGTATGATAAAAATTAATGAGGAAATGATTTATTGTTGCTAAAATGCAACATGTAGCTGCTTTAAGGGAGAATGTAAAACTCATTAGGAAACGGAGGAAATCTAGTTATAGACATTCTGCTCCGAGATGAAAAGTTGAGTTCAATTAAGGTTCAAAAACTGAAATCGAGTCGGAGAGAATGTTGGAAAGTTTTGCTGCATTAATGCTCAGATTTATTACAAACCTGAAGTGGAAATGTGCAAGAAATTTTACTCTGCGTCCTCGACAATGAAAGCAAAAACCAGCCCGACGTGTACTGGAGACAGTATACTTGCATACATGACAAAGAGGAGCAGACTTCATCGGCTGATCTTGAGTTGCATGCTAGCCAGCAGCCACGGCCTATCGGCTCCGTCATGTTTGTTCAGTGGCTCAGTGGGAGATTATAGACTTGGGGAGGGACAGTGACCGACCATCTTCCCTAAAATGTGTGTGTGTGTGCGTGGGGGTGTGGGTGTGTCCAGTAGTGTAGAGAGTGTGTGTGTGGTGTCATGTCACCAGCCTTTGAGGTCTACTGGTTGCAGCCACCGCTAACCCCCACAAGAGAGTCTGAATAAACTCAGACGCAGCCTGAGAAGAAGCGCACACACACACACACACACACACACACACACACACACACACACACACACACACACACACACACACACACACACAGCATGATGCCCAGGGTAAGGGCACCACTACAAACACATGAGACTGTGGAGAGCTGACGCACGAGGACAGTAGCGGCGCTGACACAGGAGAATGTAATGTGTCTTGATGGACGCTCAGAGCTAAATAGGAAAGAAAGGCAAGCAGAGGGGGGAAAGCACTGCCGCCACAGTGAGCTCGGTGGCTAGTTTTAGGAGAACAGTTGTCTGTTTGGCTTTCTGTCAGTGGACTTGGCTTACTCGCACCCCAGCTGCCTGATTTCAGAGGGTAACCGGCTGAAAGCCACCATAATGAGATATTTACTGACTCTAACACCATAATCAATTAATAATCAACACCTCACCACCAGGAGGCCGATAATTAATGTGTGCTGGTGGGTAACTTCAACATCCAATGCCAAGGAGTCAGGTGCCAAACAGGGAGCAACGAAAAGCGAGGAACTAGCATCGATGTTCATGAATTGCGTGCTGTTCTGCAGACGGCTGAGCTCCATGCGATACCACGCTGACGTACATGTAAAGTATCTGTTTTTAGAGCCTTACCAGTTGTGGGGACAAGAACGTAAAGTCTGTCCTGAAGGTTTTTTCCACACTGTACATTCCACATACAAGGTTTTCTTTTAATGATATCCTCAGTATTCCTCAACGGAAAGACCATCGTAGGGCGCCCTGCGACCGAACAGGTCAACGGTGTGGCAGGTTACTCCCGATTTGAGGTCGCCATCTAAAATGCTTACACACACCCACACACACACACACACACACACACATCCACACAGGGAGTGATGAGAGAATCGCCTCCTGTCTTCCAGCAGCGTTCCTCCTGCTGTGATGCTAGTAATTAGGCGACCTTCCCCACGGTCAGGGCTGTTACAGTGAAACATGACAAACAACTGCCTGTGTGAAAACACCAGTCACTGGTTCGACAGTATGGGGGTTTTAGACTGAGGTCTGTGGGGACTGGACCATTATATTGCCCCAGTAGACAGAGTGGTAGAGCTTCATTATTCTAAAAAGCCAAGCACAAGTTAAGAGGGAAACACCTGCTCACTTAGTTCTACTTCAGCCCCCCCATCTGTCTTACTGGCCCTCTGCTTGTATACACCAGTCATTGATTTCAGTGGGGGGGTGACTTATTTCAAGCTATAAAACAATCCCGGAGCTAAGATGTGTAGCTGTTCATTTCTAACTAGTTAGTACTTTTTTTTCCCACAATAAACTCAATCTGATTTTGGCCAGTGGCTACAAACTGCAATTACTATTGACCATCTGCTAAAGCATACCAGATATATTAAGCATGATTTTTCCAGATATCCATTGGTTTTTTTTAGTTCCTGTCTATTTGTTATCTATTTGAAAATGTTATCCTGGCAAAGCAATCCCACAAGTAAGGCTTCACTCAGTGTATCTTGGTAGGGCTAAGGATAAACTAGTTATAGTATAATAGATGATTGCCAGTTCTTTCCTACAGCTGACCGTACCATAGACTTTATACCGGAGGAACACGTCACTTGCTGCACTCTCACCGATCCTAGCTTCCAGTTTTAACTCTTAAAATGTGGCTGTTTGGGAAGTTTGGTCAAAATACTCCTATAAAATCAGTGTATCTACGCTTTACCTGGCAGTGATGAATACTGTAGTTTTCATTGGGGAAACACTGGTGGTGTTGGGGGCTAATGCTCTCACTACAACCCTTCCACGCAGTGATTAATGACCCCAGCTCCGTCACTGGGAATGGTAATTACTTCGTTGCACCTGAACTAGCTGTTAAGTGAAACAGTAATTGCACTGCAGAAAATTCAACATGCGGCAAGGTTCTCTGCACCGCTTTCCGTATGTATTTCAGTCAGTAAGACACAATCATTTATTAAAAAAAAAAAAGTACTGTGAAGATTTTCCAAAGGCAGAGTGTGGTACCAACATTTTTTTGGAAGGCTATAGTGTAGTGTCTGTTGAAATTTTAATGCAGTGAAACTGTAAACACAAAGGCAGCAACAGTAGCGATGAAATGCGTGCCGCAACATAATGAACTTCTCAGTATCATGATTTCCTACTCTCAAGCACAGACACGGACACTGACGACTGCAGACTCGCATGCAGACATTGGACATGCGTGCTCCTCGCTGAGTGACCAGATACCACATCCTGACCACAAGAGGAAGAGCCCCTTGGTGTGTTGTATTTGGCTGTGCAACAAGACAAATTAAAAAAAAAAGAAAAGTGCCTGCTTTGCATATATGAGAATAGGGTCGTGGAAGAACACAGTGCATGAATACAGTACACCGAAACAAGCGTCCACTTTGCTTTTCTAGCACATGCACAGGTTGGGCGTTTGTAGTGCACACATCCCATGCAGTCACAAATTTTGGGTGGTGCCCGCACGCCTGCGTGGATGTCTGCAGACTCGGGCAGATGACAAAATTTACCTCACGTGGACCCTCGCAGCAACGTGGACGCAGCAACCATGACCTGGCCTCTACAGGTTTTCAGAGGAAGTAGAGTATGTGACAAATAGGGAAGTTCAAGTACCTTTGATATAAAAATGTAATCCTAAATTCACATGGACTAACATAGAAACTAGCATAGGCTAGCACAGTGGATTAGCGTAGCATTTAATTAGCCAGTCTCATTACACTAACAGCTTTAATTGTTTACACTTTACAACAACAACTAAGAAGTAAATAACCAAGGATCAAGCTAAAACTGCTTTAAACGGCATACATACCATTTGACTGTCGTGTAGAGGGATTTTTAAAAAAAAAGATGGAATTAATGCGAAAAAGACGCTGCGTGGGATCGGAGGGCAACACCGTGGATGCGTTTGAGGGGACGTTCTTCGTGTGTCACAACACTGATCCTTTCATGTGTGAAGGTACCAACTCCTAAACAACGCATTACGTTCACCTCGGTCACGTTACATAAGGAATTTCAAGGGAAGACAGTGTGTCTCCGAGCTGGAGGGCCCTCCTGCCATGACTGCTCCCTCCCTAGACCACAGTCTCCGTCCATGATATAATTATGACCTTGGTTGCTATGGCAACTGCCCTTGGGGACTGAGATAGTTTGACTCTATCAGTGTTTTCACAGCTATCCCTAGAGACAGACAGTGAACTATTTCTTTTAGGGCCTACTTATAAGTCTTATAATCCTGTTGCTAACTACAGATCTAAAGAAGGAGAAATTGCTTCACAGCTTGCAGCCAGGAGACTACTTTTGGCCCCATCTTTGTGGCACCTATTCGGAAAAGGATGAACACTTTTGCCCATACTTGTTCCTTTCAAGCATTCTGAAACCACTTGGTGAGTGCAAGGAAAAAACATTGGTTATGTATTGTTATTGTCAAATGATTTATTTTTATATTTAAGACATTTCTACAGTAATTTATGAAGGCGGGTCACTGTCAATGAGTGCATACATAAGATATCCATGTTCCACCTGTAATGAAACCATCACTCCATGTAAATTTACTTTATCAGTACTACTTTGACTAAATTTCCCTTGATGACTCACTCGTCTGCCTGGTGGAGGAAGTCTCAGATTGACCAGTAAGACGTTTAGCTGACATCCGTTGACTTATTGGAGCATTTAATTCATCAGGTATTTTCATTCAATCTCAAGGGGTAGACCACAGCTGTTAAGACCATGTATTATCATTCTGTGCTGCTCTGAGTGCTTACTGACATGATTATTCCACATAAAAAGGAAATAGCCTCATAAACTAACTTTATTTCAGGGTCCATAAACCCGCCGGCCTGTGGGACTGTGTCTGATGAGCAGTTAACTAAAGGAGCAGCCAGGTGCACCTTGAACTGTCTCTGTAGTCAGTGCAGCAGCCCTGGACTCAAGGACGGACCGATAATTTTACCCAACAGCGCTGAACCTGTCCTCTGCAATGACCCTTTGTCCATTAGGTGGTGGCTTTGGCTGTGTTCTGTTAGTCCCTGTGGTGTGGTTTGATTAGCTGCTAATGACGGTTGTTGAAACAGTGCTAACCTCCGGGACAGGTTAAAAGCCTGGAACCCGAGCACCTTGTCCTTGTAGCTCGCCCCTTCTCTTACTGCGACACAACATTTTTCACAGGGTTTCTATCTTGTTCTAGGTCAGTTGTTGTAATGTATTGAGCCATAACGTAGCTACGGGTACCTAATTAGCAGCTCTGTGAGCAAATTGAAGCGAAACTCCCAACTTCTCTCAAGGAATGCAAGGTTAGTGATTTTCTTGCACGACACTAGTGTGACAAAACAGCCTCAACTCAAATATCCACTTACTAGGTTAACAAGGACTTTCAACCACGTCTCTAGGTCTTCATCAGCAAATGGAACTGGCTCAGGTGTCACAAGACCGAAGTGTGGAACAACAGAATCTCCGTGCGCAGTGGTGTGAACTAACTCTTTAAGGTGCAGGCGTGAAAATCTGTAAGGCCGCCTTTCTGTGAATGGGGAGGACGCATTCTTGCCTTTAGTCATGCCAGAGGGGCATTTAAACTAACTGAGTGGTCACTTTGACTACTCTGGTGCCCCTCTAGTGGGAAATTTGGGCAAAAGACATCAGGGGGATAAATAAAGGTTTCCAAAAACAAACAAAACAAAAAAAACACAAACAAAAGGCACTTCTTCATCCTTCCTGCCATAATATAAACACAACTGATTAGTGGTAAACACCCATATATCACCAAATTGAGCAGTTCCCCTCAGCTCTGTGGAGCGTTTTAATGTCTTTCAGCTCATTGTTTTGGTTTTCAAGCCTGCAACTTTACTGTTTTGGTTCCATTTCAGGACTCTCTCATAGTTGATGGCAGCAGCAGGCAGAGAGACAAAATTAGCAGCTAGCCGCAGAACATAGTGTAGCATTTAGCAGCTCAAGAGCCAGACATATCTCTCAGGGAACCAAAATGGAGCTAAAAGGAGAGTGAATATTGCACTTGGGTTCATCAGGTCGACTGATCCATGACTCCAAATGAATGCTAATGTTACTCTGTGTCTCCTGGTGATAGGAAAATAGGCAGCTGTTTGCTAATTCGTTCACCACATCAACTTTATAAGGTAAGAAATATGCCAGTATTGTGTTTGCAGTTTGGCATGCTGGCCCAAATTTGCTAAAACGCTATTAATGCAGGTTTAAACACAAGTAACTGAAAGACAGAAACAATAGGCCTGTACCAGGTGGTTGCTATAGTAACTGTATTATTTACAGATTGACGAATGGTAAAAATGAAAGCAACAGCCAAAGCGATCATCTGAGAGACACAACTCAAAGTGAAACTAATGCTTTACATACGTGTCAAATTGGCTGATCTGCCAAACCATCCCGGGTTTGCTTGAAAATGCTGTAACTCTGACTAGGAAGTCATTTTGAAAAGAGATTTTTTTTTTTTTTAGTCGAACTGAAAGTTTTCCCTTGATACTAGACTCTGACACCTACCTATGATTCAACATGAAGCAGGCTGGGTCACGAACCACAGGCAGCACTCCTAGTCCTAATGATCGTGATGATTTAGGGCTTTCTCTCTGATGACTGATAAGAGCTTTTACAATATATAAGATGATGAAAAATGCTATTTCTTTTTTTTTTAAATCCAGTTTTAACTCCTTACTATGCAAACACAATTGCCCCAGCCAGTTCACACAGGGTTGCAACTGCTTTAAAGCTATAATAGACGCTGGAATGTTCTGGTACTATTATCAGTGCTGTTTTGAGAGTGTATGTGTTTGGCTCATTAGAGTAAAAATGCCTTCTCAACTATTATTGCAACAGTAAACTGTAGCAGACCAGAGGCTGGATGCTCTGCTATCTCTTCCCACCCACCTATACATTCATCCCTACATAAGCCTCCGCTCAGAATTACAGCCCTTTTTGAGATTTATGAGCAAACTGCGCTGCAGTCTACCCTCTGAATTTACGCCGATAGCTCTTGGGACCAATTCAATTCAGGTTACAGAGGGAAAAAGCCCTAGGTGCTGCTTTCCCATTACATGGTAAATCTCCAGAGAATGAGACAGAGGTGTGCGAGTCAGCAGAAATCCAAATCCTCTGAAAGCAGCAATTTATATGCACATGGCATCTGTATCATAGAGTAATAAAAGAAGCTGATTAAGTGACTTTTTCACTTTTAATTGCCACTTGAATGGGCCTTTATGCCAAAAGGACCAACTGCACATGTGCAGGTGTTTTTCAGACCATATGGAGGGGTCTGACTTTCATAATAAGGATATATAGAGAATCTGGGTTTCTCTGTGGAGTCAGAATGTAATGGGAAGACTGTGGCTAAAAGCAGAATGACTGTAGCGCAAGTAGTGAACCTGATGAAACTTATTCAAAAAGTTTATTTCCTCTCTAGATGATATTAACCATGCAAAGCCAAAATCTAACTCCTAATCCAGTTGAAACAGTTTTGTCAGCTCTTCCCCTGGCCGGATATTTGGTGCACTGATTAGCAGTATCACACTGATTCTTCTAGTGATTTTCAATAAGAAAATGGTCCCACGATATACCTGTGCTGTAAACCATAGGCTTAGTCATTCTTGGTCATTCAGCTGAATGTTAAGCATCACTACACTGAACCAAGAGGTTGGCTGAGAGGAATACTTCATCAGAAATGATTATTTTTGCATAAATGACTCACAATCCATAGCCTCAATCAAAAAAAATCCATGGTGAAGCGATCCTCCTAAAGTGCTTTCTATTTATTAGCAGCAAAACTTGCAAACAGCAATTAGCAAGTTGTGCTGCTTTATCAAAGTCTCAGGTATCCACTTGGATGCTCGTTATGGTAAAAAAAACCGTTCATTCTCGAATTCTCTCTCTCCCGACACCACAGGTCTTAGGGTAAAGCAGGAATGACCCTCAGAGAGGAAATACCACTTTAGCACTTTATGACCGGTGGTTGGCAGCAGCAGCAGTCTGTAGGAAAAGGAACCCAACCCAACATTTCGAAGTTGCACAGATATTGATGACGCCCTGTAACACCAGTGAAAACCTTAGGTTACATGCGTAACCCCAGTTCTCTCAGTAGCACTCATGAGAGATTTCACTGAGGGATTCACGCGCTACTCAAAGAATGGGGGTTATGCAAGTAACCTAAAGAAATGACAGCCTTGCACAATGTTGAAAACCAAATGAAAGTTGTGATTGGATCCACAGTGGCCATAGATCTGTGATAAAATAATCGATTAATCAATCAGTCGGTCAGTCTCATGTATGTGCATTAAGTACAGAGCTGGAGTCAGGATGCAGTTGACCGAGATGAGCTTAAAAACTGGAGGAGAAGAAACCAGGTCCTCTGTCTTTGTCCAATGGGTGAGGTGGAGTACAATTGGGAGGGTCGGGTGATTAATAATTGTGTCAACCAGTCACACCACTGGAGCTGTCGCTCGGACACAGCTGAGCCAATCACAGCGAAGTATGACGGATGAAGAATCAGCTTCTCTAGAAATTGCAGTCTGGAGGTTGTAGATGTGAACACAAAACAAAACAGATGTTGTGGTTTAAAAAATAGTTTGATGAACCCATTTATATAATAACATCGATCCAATGCTTTCTTCAGTCTTAATTCTGCTCTATCTCATGTTGTAAATTGTTACCTCATATCACAAAATGTGATTCAGCTGTATTAGCATGGTAGGACATCTCAAGAATAAAACATGACGCGCTGAAAAAAAATGCAAACACAGTTGGAAAGAAGGGCGCTGCACTTGGCACCGACAGGCGAAGCGAATTTCAAGGTCGGGAAACGGTCGGATCGCTACTTTGCGCTGGTCATTACGATCAGTAACTAGAGGCTTCTGTCTCTGTCTGGCCCCTGCCCGGCTGTCTCTCTCGCTTGCTCACTCTCTCTCACCAAAATAACCTGTTAGCTATTGCATCCAAATAACAATCATCAAGCCAAGTAATACACACAAGGCTTCAGTATTTCCAGGACCATTGTGGGGAGGCTTAGCGTCCCTGACCTGGTAATTGAGGTCTTGCAGTTGACATCACAGACTCCAGAAAACAAACTATTCTCTGCTCTGCTAGCATGTACAGTAAATGCATTAATACTGACTGCTGAGGTAGTTTCATGAGGTAGTTTTACTGAAGACAATTTCCACTATGCCAGACATACAGTATGCTGTGAGCAGGAGCTGACAGCAATGACGGAACCCCTCTGGAAGCCAAGTAGGGAGCTGGGGTTCAGAGCAGGATGCAGGACTGGCAAAAGCCTTGAGACCAGAGCAGGCGCCCAGCAGCTGGAGTGTAAAACCGGTGGATGGCAGAAGGAAATCAGGAGGTCCGCCAGTAGAAAAACACCAGGTGAACGGTTGAAGTGCCAAACAGGCTGAAGACTGAGGAGCAGGACTGGTAGCCACTGACTGGAGACCTGGGCAGGTGGACAGCAGCTGGTAATTGGTGGTGTCCGTGGAAGCTGCCGACTGGAATACAGAGCATGTGGACAGACTGAGTGGCTGGGCGTCGGTGAAGGCGGCTGACAAAGGAGCAGGCGCCACATCGGTGGGTATGGCCAACTCAAGGTAGGGTCAGGCGGGGCATCGGTCATGGTGCTGGGCATCTGACAAGTACAGCGTCTTCAGGGCCCACGCTTCCTTCTATGGGCTCTGGCCCCTAGATAACTCCTGGAAAAAGCAAGACAAATACCCGGGAAAGCTGAAAGTCTTCAGTGGCAGAATCAGACAGGAGGCTGGCTGGTCCAGGGCTAGCCGAGAAACTGACTGGAGGCTGTCAAACTAACTGGATTCTGATGATTCTGGAGCTGGCAGTAGGCAAACAAATTCAAGGTCTAACCGTCTTTGGTGTAGGACAGGGTTTAGCGCTTATTGAAAAACTCGACGTGGAATGGTGCTGGAGGAGAAATTCTGCCTGTAGATGGCTACCTCTTGGGCGAATTCAGGGTCCTGCTTCCAATAGGAAGCCAATGACTCTAGGAAGCCTGGCTCTTCACTAAGAAAAGTGTCCGTAGACACTCCGAAGTCCTCCCACATAAATGGCAGGCCGGATTGACATGGCTTGTGAATGTCTGCTGAGTCTGCATTACCACAGTATGGAAGATTATTTTGCACCGCAAAAGATCAGGCAGCTTTGTTCATAGTACAATAAACGACATGTCTTTATGAGGGAGTTTGTCTTCAATGATATTCGCCTGCAGCCCTAAAATGTAATATAAAAGAGAATCCCACTCTGGGCACATTCAAAGCAAAACTGTAACCGAAGACATAGTATGATATTTCTGCCAAAGGCCTTTCTGTTGTCTGTTTTTAAGCTTGGAAATAAACAACAACAACAATCCTAATTTCATCTAGCCTCTCATATCAGCCCTTGAGCCTTCACTGGGTTGAGACAAATCTCTGCATATGTGCTTGTGTTGCTTTTCATTCATGTTCCCCAGCCAAGAGCAAGGCCAGGGAAGAGAACAGGAAAAAAACAAAAACAAAAGTTGCCTCATTATAAAAGTAAAAACTGCCTCTTTTGTCTCGAAACTCTCTTCTATCTGCAGTGTTATTTCTCAAAAAACAAAATCAGCAAACAAATCAGTCACAGCATTTTCTGGTTTTATTGGTCTGGATGACAATTCAAAGCCAATAAAAATCACTGTCATTTTGACATCTACTCAATTTGTCATGTCTCCTTTAGTCTAGTTTCAGGCCTTAAAGGATTATTGCAACATTCTGGTAGATATTCTAGTTATTCTTCTAAAAATTGGAGGAAAGGATCAATACCACTGTCACACCTGTAGGGAAAAATATTAAGGTGGAGCCAGCAGCCGGTTATCGTAGCTTAGCATAAAGATTGGACACGAGAAAACTGGTACGTTATAGCTTGTTTGTTTAATTTGTAGAAGTGTAAAAACAACACTTTGGGTTTGGTAAAGGGGGGTGTTCTTAATACAGAGTACGCCAGGTTCATACATTTGCAGTTTTAATGTGGAAGTTTCAAGGCCGGGATTAGCAGTTGGAACAGCAGTTCAGTTATGGTGAATACACTCAGACACAACTGTAAATAGCTTTTCTGTGACAAAATAATCTCAACTCAAAATCCAGTAACAGCTCAGCGAAATGTGAATTGCAGTCAACATATGTCCCTGTTCGCTTCTCTTCACTGTATATGTGTATGTACAATCAAACTAAATATAATATAACCCATACTGCCTCTGTTCATTCTCATTTATATATATTTACAAATTTTTATGAAAGTGTGGAGAGATCTGTACATTTAAGGAGCCGTATGTCCACAGGGGCGGCGCTCCCGTAAAACTGTTCAATAAAAACAAGAACCTTTGCTCTATCTTAAGAAAACAATAAAGATCAGAGTTCAACTCCAAAACAAAAATCGTCTTCCAAAATACTTATATCATACGTTCAAAATGCCTCGGACACATCAGAACCAGCGGTGCCGGGGTAAAACTCTTCTCCCCAGGATGATTTCAGAGCAAAATTTTCAAATATTATTTAAATAAATTGACTACCTAAATGAAGTTTACACGTTACTTCCTGTGCTAAACAAATGAAAACTAAATGTATTGACACAATAACAGTTAGACAAAAATTAAAACAGTTTTGAGCGCATCTCAAACTGTCCACCATCAACGCTAGTTGGTGTGAAATGCATGTTGGGATACTTTTCTACCCCAGGTCCACACAAGTCAACTCCTCGATAGAACAGGTCAAACACGTGGCTAGATGTGAACTTTGAACTTGAGCAGTACTTGGGCTGCAACTGATGAAGTTTCACTAATCAACGAGAACACGAGCACAGACAAGAACACAGGGTGACCGAGGCCTTGTACCTTGCGATAACTTTTTGGAATTTATAGTTTATACTACAAGTAGTACGGCACACAAATGCACAATTTGTTTTCACAATTTGTGCAGATTTAACCGACGAGATGAAAGCTGGTAATCAGTGAGATTTAGAGGTGCTGATAGGTGGATTTTGTCACCTTTGGACGGAGCCAGGATAGCTTTTTTTTTCCAAAGCTTTGCGAACAGGTTTAGTGACTTTAGCTACATATTTATCGTACAGAAATATGAGAGTGGTATCAACCTTCTCTTGGAATCAGGACAAATAAGCATATGTCCCCAGATGTCTAACTTCCTCTAAGTTGAATGAGGGCCGTTAGATGAGGAAGATGCTGGTGAGCGGTGTGCTGTGGCCAACAGCAGTCAACCCCCGCAGTGCTCTGGCTGGTGTGAGCAGCACGGCTGAGAGAGCTGTCATCGGACTTTTAACTGTGGCCACTGTGGCTATAATCCGAGCTTATTGGAAAGCGCCCAAGCAAAGCCAGCACCCGTGAGTTAAAGCTCGAGAGCGACGGCCAGACGTCGATTCCATAACCTTTCCTAAATTATCCAGGCAACAGAGAGTGTAGTGTCTCTCTTTTCTCTTGCTTTCTCATATCAGTTGTCACTATAATGAGCAGCAGGATTTGGAGGGGGAGAAAGGGACAGCCTGGGAGACTCCAGCCGTGGGCGGGGAGCTGGGATGAACTGCAATTGATTAGCTGTGCGGCCGCATCAGACAGCTCTGTCGCGGGCTGTGCTTTTATACTGGATGACAGCAAAATAAATGTCTGCCGAGATAATGGGGTGGCCTCGAAACGCCCTACGTGTCAGCACTCTGCCAATCAATGATCATGTGTAAACAGCCAGTAGTGTTGAGCTGTGTGTGTGCGTGTGTGTGTGTGTGTGTGTGTGTGTGTGGCAAATTTGAAACGGATGTCAAAAGAGACAGGACAATTCACGGTGGCCTTAGTGCCAGTGGGGAGAGAGGCCACTTCAGATGGCCTCCACACAGACTGGTAAGGCTGGCAGGTAGCTGGAGGTTAGAGAAACAGGCTTATGACTGGACGGTTGCCAGTTTAGCTCCCAGATCAACTGGGAAAATCGAAGTAACCAAACAGCCTTCCCGTACAGCTACTGTTGAGTCACCCTTCAAGTAATAATCTGCAACTAGTTCAACTACTTGCTCCCCGATGATGTAACACAACTCCTGCCCGGTTTGTGAAAACTTTTATTTTTGTACTATGTGTGAAAAATCAATTGCACAGAAAGTTACGTGGTTTCTTTGTGTTGAAATAAAAGAAAAAAACAGGCAGTCGACATAAACAGCAGCGCACCTAATCCAACCTCCATTAGCGGAAAATGCAAAGAAAATATAGCAACTCAGTCACTCAGAGGACGCTGTCCTGAAACTGGATCCGACCTTCTCCGGGGCAAAACTAAAGCAGACAGCGACGTCTCCATTTCGTTATTAGAAACAAGATGAGACATGACTCAAGAGCCGTGCAGTTGTAATTGCTTGTCTTCCGCACTGAAAGGTCTTGCTATCCTTTATCCTTGGGCTACACTAAATGGAAAACATTTCTTTAGCTTGAGTGCTCCAGAAGGGGCCAGCTGTAGCAAACAACAAATATTCATATTCCTTCCCCTAACAAAACAGAGCTATTACCACTGTCTCTCTCTTCAGCGCTGCGGAGGTGATTCTAAGGCTGAACGTACTGCAGTAATTAGCAGAGCCTCAGAGATGGTAGGATATTAAATTTTGATTATAAAAGACCACTCAAAAGACTTGCCCGCTCCATTTGGGGGGTTAATACCTATGAGAGAATATTTCAGTGTTTCATCATTTTTTATGAGTTTTTCATGTCTTTCTTTATATTGCTGGAAGTTAACAGAATGAATAGGCCGCTGAAGTCTTCAGTGTTTTGCATCACTTAACCCTGGACCTTCAAATACAGTTTTAGCAAAAAGGACGCATCCTCCTCATAAATCGAGAAATCTCTGTCTGTCTATTCAATTCAATTCAATTTTATTTTTTATTCACATAGCGCCGAATCATAACAGAGGTTCTCCCGGGGCACTTTTCATATAGAGCAGGTCTAGACCGGACTCTTTATAGTTAGATTTACAGAGACCCAAAATTCCCCCATGAGCAAGAACTTGAGAGAGACAGAAGGGGGGGGCAGGGGGGAGGAAAGAGAGCATAGCACAGTACAGGTACCACATAAAGATGTATAACAATAATAAGACTAATAATACAAGTAATAATTATAGGGCTAATGATAATACCTAATATAGTAATAACAATAATCATAATCATAATAACCAACAACAACAACAATAATATTAATAATTTTAATAATAATTCTAATAATAATTGAGCAGTACGAGTTGTACAGGATCATGTCTGTCTGTCTGTCCTTCGATTTTCCCAACAACTGCTCTTCCGATCAACTTCAAACTTCAGTTTATTGTTGATTTGATTTGTAATTTTGATCATTCTTGAGTATCATCCAAAAAGAGAAACTTAAAAAGACAAAACTTAAAGACAGTCAGTGAGAGCTGGGGCGACTCATCCACGTAACCGACGTCAGTGATTAGGACAGCGGCGCGTCTCAAAGATGGCTGCTCCCAGTCAAAGTGTGGACTCCCTGGAAAACAAGCTGCAGCTACAAAAGCTCGCACAGGGTCTTCCAAAGATTGGGACTACTTCAGACAGAGACCCAATCTCTGCAAATTGGAAATAGCTCAACACAGCAGTACAACTGCTACGCACGGTCCCTTGAAGGGAAAGCATCCCGGAGCACTTTGTTTAAGACACAGTGACAGCAAGACAGCACCGTTCTATTTACTATTTATCCCCCCCAAGCACCATATATCAGGATCAGTAACAGGGGGAACAAGTCATTTGTGCACCGCTACTGTTATGGTAACGTAACGTTACACCATACGTCATCTAACGCTGCCATTCGTTGTTATTGTATATTCTCTGTTTCCTTTATCAGCCACGTATGAGTGAGAAAAGGGCTTCAACTGACATTAAATCGTTTCAGATATTTTCCTTATTGATGCAAAAATACATTTGCAAGTGATTTTCTTAATTCCAGTGATGAAATAAATCCATGTCAGACCCAAGTCAAGTTCCAGTTCATAGAAAGGGTTCATTGACACACAGTGATTAAATTAATCTACAGTCATTTACCAGTTCATGAGGTACACCTAGAAAACAACAGGCCTGTAATAAATCCTCCCTTCATCAGGATTATAATGTTCAGTTTTTATTGTATCTATGGTCTATTATTATTGTTAATATCATAACACAGCAGTGACGTGGAAATTAGATGATGGAATAAAATATTGAACTATTAACGAGATAACAAGCACGCTTTGAATGGGCACTGCAACTAATCAAATAAAATAGCTAATATCTACTTTATATGATGTAAGCTGCTTGGGAGGAAGACTTCAGACTGTGGCGACCATACTGAACTGAGCCTCCAACTGACGAATCAATACATGTATGTATGTATTGCTTTTCTAAATGATAATTGGTCGCTACCTTGCAAGAAAGAGATACAAACAGAGACAGAAATAGAGACCACTATTTGATTTTACACTGGATGTTTTTTTTATTCATTTGTGTATAGATTTTGTTGCAATCATATAGGAGGAATATTTTTGGTTGTTGCATGATTGTATTTTTGCTGTTAGGGTTCCCATGCTAAAATTGTGTTTAGCTGTTGCATTTTGGATATAAACTATCTTCCAAATGAAGTAAGTTCATGTCAAACCTGCTTCAGTTGATTTTTTTGGTCACTTGAGAGCAGCCTTACAAGCTGTAAACGCAACACTGTATTAGCGGCAAATTCAGTTTATATGGCAAACACTTTAGCAAACAGTTGCCTGATACAGAGCAACATTAGCATTCATTTGGAGTCATGTTTCTGGCCACCAGGCAAATGCAACTAAAATATTAACTCTCATTGTAGCTCTGTCTTTGGGCTCCACCAGCTCCTGAGGGAAATATCTGGCTCTTTAGCTGCTAAATGCTCCACTGTGTTCACCAGCTATTTGCTAACTTTATCTCTCTGTTGTTTGGCGCTGGTTAGGCAGGTATATCAGAGCTTTTTCACTGAAAAATAGCCGTCTGCTGCTACTGGAAAAGATACTGATGAAAACAGTGAGAGTGAACCAAAACCGTGAAGCCTAAAAAATGCTTGTTGCATGTAGAAGTGAAGGGAATTGCAGAGTGATGATGATTCTCCAGGAGTTTGTTTACATGATCATTTTTTTTCCAATTGTTGATAGGTAGAATATTAGATAGATAGATAGAATATTGACTAGTGCAGCTTTAAGGATTTATTTTAGTGAGGAACACGTTGGCCAGAGTGATTGAAAGCCTCATCGAGGCTATACTATATCTTCACAAACAGGAAGTTGGACTGGTGCAATGAACTGGACATAATGTTCACCTTAAAGTTGTTCTTTGATGCCTAAATTGCCATTCATTTTCTGCCGCTCATCCGGAGTCAGGTGGCAGTGATAGCAGGTTAAACAAGCTGATCCAGACATCCCTCTCACCAGCAAAAGTTTTCCGACTCCCACTGGGGGATCTCAAGGCATTCCGAGGGTAGTTGAGATATATGGTCTCTCTGGCATTTTCTGGGTCTCCTGCCACTTCGACAAGCCCAGAAAACCTCCAGCGCATGGCACCCAGGAGGTATCCTGATCAGATGTCCGAACCACGTCAACTGGGACCTTTTGGCGCAAAGGAGCAGCGGCGCTACTCCGAGCTCTCGCCAGATGTCAGAGCTCCTTTCCCTATCTCTAAGGGGGAGCCCAGCCACCCTATAGAGGAAATTCATTTTGGCCGCTTGTATTTGCGATCTCATTCTTTCTGTTACTACCAACAGCTCATTGCCACAGGTGACGGTTAGAATGTAGATCGACTGGTAAATCAAAAGCTTTGCCTTCTGGCTCAGCTCCCTTTTCACCACAGTGGTCCGATACAATGCCTGCATCCTGCTGATGCCGAACTGATCTGCCATCAACCTCATGCTCCAATTGACCCTCACTCGTGAACAAGACCATTTCACAGCCTGGATCGTAAGGCCCTGACAAAAGTGGGAGACATGCTGTTTTCAGCAGTTAAACAAAGTAATTTATTCAACAAACTGAGATTACTTATTAACTACATAACAAAAGCACAAAAACACAGTGAGCACGGGGAGTCAGTGGAATCAGTAGCGTAGGATGAGCATGGGAGAGAAGAGCATCTTGTTTGAGTGTTGTGAGGTGCATGAAAACAAAGTACGAGGAAAGAACTGAAGAGTAACTAAAACAGCATAACCAAGTGAGTGCCTGCAGGGAAGGAGAGACAGAGATAGAGAGAGACCACCAGCTGCTGCCAAAGATTTGTAGACTGGGAACACCTGAGCCGGTGATCATGTCCATGAAAATCATAAACAGGATAGGTGACGAGGGACAACCCCCACGGACGCCATCACGAACTGGAAATGTATTTGACTTCCTGTCGAGAATATGGACACTTTTCTCATTCACCCCATACTCCCACAGTACCCCTGAAAAGACCCCAAGGGACACTGTCGTAAGTTTTCTCAGAGTCCACAAAACATGTAGACTGGATGGGCAAACTCCCATGACCCCTCTAGTAACCCTGTAAGGGGGAAAAATTGGTCCACTGTTCCACGACCAGGACGGAATTCGCATTGCCCCTCCTGGATCCGAAGTTTGACTTTTTTAAGTACGGGAACCACCACCCCGGTCTGCTGTCCACAGGTTCTGTCCCTGACCTCCATGCGACATTGAAGAGGTGTGTCAGCCAAGACAGCCCCACAATATCCAGAGCCTTCAGCATCTCAGGGCAAATTTCATCCACACCTGGCATCTTGCCGATGAGGAGTTTCTTAACTACCTCTGCCAGAAATATGAGTGAGGCTGCCCCCAAGTCTTCAAACTCTGCATCTTCCTCAGAGGACGTGAGCCTAAACCATAGTACCCCATAAACCTACATTCTTAAAAAGTACCAATGAAATGAGAAATTACGGTTCTGTGCGCTCATGTGGCTGAAGGGCTTTAGTAAACAAACCCAGGTCATACCTTCATAAATATATTAACAGTACACCTATATTTCATGTGGGACATGAGTGCTGGGATTCAGACCTAAGTAAAATAAAAAAAAAACACCTAAAAGATAATATTCTTGTGTCAACAGAAGCCTTTTTTCATTATGCAGAGATTTAGAAGACTTTTCCAAAATGTATTTTAACACAAGGCACAGCTGATGATTGAAGTACTTACATGTCCTGAGATGAAAGCCATAAATCACAGTACCTTAAACAGAACTTTCCACGAGGCAATAAAAAAAAGAAAAAAAAACGTTTTCACTATACTTTTGGTTATTTTTCCTTATTTTTATCACATGTGCAAACAGATCGCTAAAGTCCCACCACCTGTAATCCGTCATTTTCTTCTATACCTTCTCCTTTTTTCCCTTGTCTGTGTCTTGTGTGAACTCATCTTCTGCTGAATTTACCCCAAACGTGTGTCTTTCTGCTTTTACTTATATATTTCCACTGACTTTATATAAATTTGTTTTGAAATTTACTCACGTTTGGTCAGAAATAGAAAACGGTGAGGCTTTTTCTATTCCCACTGATGCCCAATAGATGGCGACGGAATGCTGATAATTCAAGTAGTTTTGAAAAATTGATCTACGCTACTAGCGCTTGCATTCTTGAGTATATGTTGCCGGAGAGGACAATAGTAGTAGTGATTCCTAAAAGTTCATTTAATACTGATAAATGTGTAATTTTGTAATATAATAAACACAGCAACTTCACACTGCAAGATTTTCTGACTGAATTTATACCCCCAGGAACAAAGAGAAAAGCATGTATTGATGCTACTTCAATGGAAAGCAAACCAACGCCTCCCTGCAGAGCCTGTCTCCTCACTAGTAGGTGCCCAGTTGGTCCCAGAAGTCACAGATACGGTTCCTGGTTCCCACTTGTGTGTGTGAACGCACTGTTAGGTTCATGACCAGCCAGCCGCTGGTGTCGGAATAACGTGGCCACACAGGCAGACGCTGCTCCCGGCAGAAAGTTGTCTGTTGGACTCGCGAGGAGGGGTCGCCAGTGTGGGCGAAGGCGCCCCAATAGCACAGCATCCGGTTGGACAGCAGCTTCTCTGGCGGCAACAGGGTGAAGTTGGCCACCGCGGCTGAGTCAAAGAGGAAGGGCAGCTCGGCGCCATGGCAGGCATGCTGGTAGCAGAAAGTCAGACCTGACCAGATGCGGTGGTCTGATGCCACGTGGTCGAACACGTACATCCACACCTTGCTGCCCACTGCTGTGCCGGCACGTGCCGACCTCCTGGATGGACACAGGAAGACATAATCGGTGACAATCTGAGGACAGAAAATAAAGAGTGAGTCAGACAAGGAAAGTGTTTTTTTTTTAAATGATCTAAATAAATTTTTTTTCAATGGGTGGCAATGCTGGTCGGTCAATCAGTCCACAGGTTTCCAGACTGAAATGTAAACAACCACTGGATGGATTGCCGTGACATTTTCTACAGACATTCGTGTTCCCCAGAGGATGAACGCTACTGACTTTTGTGAACCCCTGACTTTTCATCTGGCTCCAACATCGGGTCACACTTAGAATGTGTCCAATACTTTGGTTTATGGGCTAATACTGTACCTTCAAAATTAATTCCCATCAGCCTCAGCTGCACTCTGCATTTAGAGCTAATTAGCGAACGTTAGAATGCTAACATGCTAAACTAAGTTGGTGAACATGGTGAACATTATAACTGCTAAACAACAGTTAACAATGCCATTGTGAGTATGTTAGCATGCTGATCAGTTGATAATACTCAGACAGGAGGCTGATTTAGGCCTCATCTGCCTGTGTGGTGTTTTTACCTGTGCACTTCATAGACAGATGTGACTCACAGCACACAAACAGCAATCGTGTCTTTACATAGGATGTTCTTTTCCGCCTCTTGCTCTGACATCAAATCCTCTTTTCATTTTTCACAACTTGGAAGAAAAAAACACAAAATCTTCCATTCATGTCATGACCCCAGTGACTCGTGTTTTTGTGTCACTGTCATTATGGGTTTTGTATAAATGGGATTTGGTATTATCTTTTATCCCTTCAGTCTTTTATAAATGTTTTTTCTTTCTTAATTACATCACTTGGTATAAGTCACATGTTCCCACATGTCTTTCACTGACTTATAATCCTGACAGCAGAAAAGTTGTGAACCAATTTGACTACAGTTTGTTGAGCAAAAGGTCGCCCTTGGCCTCAGGATCATTGGATTACATTTTTAGTCCAGCTCTGGAATATTTAGCCATGGCTGGTGTAATGCTGCGTGTGCTGGTTACCAAGGCTAAGTTGATCACTACAGCATTGCATTCAGCTAATTCTAGGTAAATGAAACCTGGACAATAAACTATAAACAAGCTGCTTTGCAAGTTGAAGACTAAAACTAATTAGCGTGGTGTCTACACAGAGGCGGGTGCAGAGCAGCACAAAATTATTGCTCCTGCTTGGCTAAAAGGAAGCAAAAGAAAAGGAAGGTAGAACGTCTTCTTTTGCCTGTTACCTGGAAACCAGTGTGTCTCGTTCAGCAGTACACAACCTGCACCCACACATCTGACACCTGAGAACAAACACGCTGACGGTGGGAAGCTGATGGATGGACATGCGCGTGCGCGCACAAACACAAACAAAGCCATTTCTTCTTATCTGCCCACATGCATTTCTCTGTTTCAAATATGCACATGCACGAAAGTATTCATCCCTAACAAGCAGGCACCACACCTGAACGCTGGTAGTGATGACTCACAAACATCCAAGTGGGTACAAGCACAGGTAGAAATTAAGTTATGCAACATCTTCTACGTATTCAAGTGTAGTAGTTCTCTGGAAATAAAGTTTTCCGCTGCTATTTCCTCTGCTCTTTATCCCTCATCTACACGTTCTCTCCTTCAGCTGCATCTCCTCTGAGTTCGCCCCTTCAGTATATTTCACTCCACAGCTGCCTACTTTTTTATGACTCTTCTTTCCTTTCCATTGCTTACTGTGGTAAAATCAACAATCTGAAAAAAAAAAATCACTAAGCGTTTGATTTCCTGGGCAGCCATGTGGTGAGGAGTTCTACAGCTGAAACAACATCACATCGTTTTAACGTTGCAATGATGGAATGCGGTTGAAAACCATGGAATGGGGTTTGTTCAGAAATCCTGCGTTTGTCCTGCTGCAGAAACAATGCACACACACTGACAAACCTATAAAGGCTACAAAAGGTGTAACACTGAGCTCTCCACAGCACCCCTCTCTCTGACGGACTGGTTGACATTTGTGCTGACCCCCCTGGTCCTCTGGAGAAGTGCCCTTTATAAAGAGATGCAGGAGGTGCTTTGTGTGGGTGCGTGTGCGAGTGTGTGCGGAGAAGGGCAAGCTTACAGTGGTGACTCCGCCATCTCCCTACTGCACCGTGAACTGTGACTGAATACTAAATATGTCCAGGAGCGTCACCTCCTGACCCCCCGTAGCTCCCTGGGGCTGCACCTTGCACTTTACATTGAAAATGCTGGGTGAAAACAGTCAGAGGCGTTCTTCTCCTTCTGTGTCGTCATGAGCCAATCCACCTATTTCACCTTTTCACTGTGATCAAAACACAAAGGGTCTGATATAAACACATGAAACTGTAAAAGGAGAGTGGTACGATGTAACCACGATGGCATGTGGGGAAAAAACTAAAAAAAATTCATTTTCTAGAAACATTCTTAAATCATGCTCCCAGATTAGTGAAGTTACTGTCGCAGCATGGAACTAGTGACGTCGTTAGGTCGATCTATGAGCAATAACTCTTATTTTTCCCTTTAAACATCTCTTAAAGCTGCATTAATCCTTTTTCTGGCCACATGGGGGCAGAACTTCACAACATCACACACACGTTTTACATATTGCGACCTCATAAAGTTTCATCGTTACAGCTAACGTGTTAGCATACAGTTGCTTTTTTACCCATCTAACAGACAAGGAACGACATTAGCATACACGTGGAGTCGTGTTTCTGGCAACCGGATGAATGTAAAACCAATACTCTTCTTTTAACTCTTAATTTTGAGGTATCCACCACCTCCTGAGAAAAATATCCGGCGCTTACGCCACTGAAGGCTCCATGCACCAGCTACTCACTACTCAATGTGGTTCTGCTGTTTGGTGCTGGGCAGGTAGTGTAAAGCTGCCTGCTGCTGGATAGAGGTGAAAATGATAAATTGCTTAGCTGATTCGAATCGTTTTCATTCAGTTCAGTTCAAAGATTCTTAGTCACTGAATATTTAGTTTGTTCATCACCGTTCAAATGCACTTCAGTATGTACATCAGAACGCGAACGCATCTCCGCATCTCCACACCAGCGCGCTGCCATCGGTTCGCTAGCACTGACAGTCAGTTGCTGGTTCGGGCTGGTGCATTAAGCTCATTTTATACTTGGTCTATACAAGCAATGTGTATGAGGTATGAGGTTAATAGCTCAGCAGGCAAGTACCTGCAAAAGTTAGAACATCATGATAGTTTCTGGGGCTTTTGCAGTCTTTAAATAACCTTTTACCTGGGAAGGAAATACTATGTGTGACAGCTAAGCTGACAAATGAAGCAGCGGAGCTCCACTGCTAAAAGCTACTGATTGGGTTGGTGACAGTGGTGATTCAGCCTGGTTAGTTTAAAGATTTTGTGTTAATGATTTGGTTATACATGAACTGAACACCTCTGCTGCTGGAAACAAGGTTGAGGACAACAGTGAGACTGAACCAAAACCGTAAACTTGTGGGTTATAAAAGCAAATCAGTTAGCTTAAAGATGCTAAAACACTCTGTAGACCTGAGAGGAACTCCAGAGTCGGGCGCTAGTTCTCTGAGGGTTTGTCACTTTGAGATTTCGCTTTAAGCTAAGTCATTAGGCCCATTGGTCACACAAATACAAGATTGATAAGTGCAGCTTTCAAAATACTGTATGATCAAATCTTAATAAAACCGTTCAATATTACGGTTGTTGTCGAATTATTAGGTACACCTAGCTAAAACTGATGCAGTCTATTACAACAGTCCTGCAATAAAACCTCCTTCATGAAGGCTAATGTTTGGTTCTTGTTTTTGTTGTTTCAGAGGAGTTGCTTCATCTGTGTGATCTTTTTTTGTTGTGCTTTTGAATTGTATTACATGACACTGAAGGGTGTCTCTAATATTCACTCTGCCCTCATTAATACAGATACGCTGCCATGTCACCCAGTCGGTGTTTCTTCTTCTGCCAGCCCTCCCTGTCTTGCACTTCATCTGTGATTCCTCGGCCGATCTCTCCTGTCACGGTTGATGATCGTGAGAGACGAGTCACTTCTTAGAGGGAGCAGTCAGGCTACACCTCCGACGGAAAAACTCCCTGACTCCAGGTGGTCCACATGTTCCACCCATACAGACGATGACTGAAAAAAAAAATGGGGGTTTTTCATGGCCAGACTAAGAGAAAGTGGAACTGCAGCTCCCTCTGTGGGCAAAAGACAGGATGTGTTTTTGAAGAGGAGCAGCACTGAAGTCTGTAAGCCCTTCTGAATGGTGGTGACGGACTGAGTAGATGGCTGCACAGCACTAGACATTCAGGTCTTAATCGGCCCGAAATGCTGCTTTTTTCCAACTAACGAATAACAGCAGCAAAAGAGACCAATTGTTTATAACCCCCCGTCAGGCTCATTAGACGTGGAGAGGCTGGGGAGAGGGCAGGAGACAGCTGGGTCCTCATCACACACCGAGCTCCAGCTGGCTGGGACATCGATCCATGCATGACCACCCTCCTCGCACGGCCACTGAACGGGAGGGTACTGATGCACGTGTGTGTTTGAGTGCGTGTGGGAAACTGTGTTCACTTTTCAGTCTGGAAGTATGAGAAAAATACGGAACAAAACAAATCTCTTCATATGCAGATTACAGTGAAAATGCAGCCTGTTGTTTTATTTTTCCACACAGAGAGAACATTAATTCTGCAGTTTTTCACAAATTAGTGGCTAAATGTAAGGCAGCTGGAAACCGGGTGACAGTTTCCTGACAGCCAGCGGATAGCTAATGATGAGGACACAAAGCCACATCAAATGGAGGAATATTAATTACATGCAATTTGCCTCAGTCTGATCTGATCAAAGTAGCTCTCCTCACCAACTTTGCCTTGTATGAGCTGATTTTTTTCCCCCATTAAGTTTGCATATAATATTCCCTAAGTTTACACTAGAGTGACTGTAGTAGGGGAAATACAGGCTCTTAAGTAACTCTTGATAATTAGCCTGTAGTCACGGTTTGAACAAAATATAGTATGTTTAAGGAGTGGTTTGGGGATGTGCTTTTAGTAAATGAGGAATGAAAAACATGAACAACCATAATTTGGGCTACAGTCAAAATTTCTATTGCAAAACAGTTTTAAAACTGAATAAGAGTTCCTCAGTTTCCCAACAAGACTAAGATTCTCAGTCATGCTCTGTAGCATTTGTGCTGACCCCCCTGGTCCTCTGGAGAAGTGCCCTTTATAAAGAGATGCAGGAGGTGCTTTGTGTGTGTGTGTGTGTGTGTGTGTGTGTGTGTGTGTGCGTGTGTGCGGGGGGCAAGCTACAGTGGTGACCCCACCATCTCCCTACTGCACCGTGAACTGTGACCGAATACTAAATATGTCCAGGAGCGTCACCTCCTGACCCCCTGTAGCTCCCTGGGGCTGCCACCTTGCACTTTACATCGAAGCCGGAGAGAAAACCGCGGGGGGCGTTCTTCCTGTCCTGTGTCACTATACACTGGTCCACCTCTGTATCTTCACAGTCTGATACAAATTCATGAAACTGTAAAACGCAAGATAAAGAGATTTGAGGTGAACCCACAACTTCCAGGTTCTGCTCAAGAAGTACGACAACCTCACTCAAAATCCCACTGAACTAAATATCCAGCCTTGGAACAGAGCGTGTCTCAGCGGTATGTCGTGTGGCTTGTTTCATGTGTTAAGATAAGGACCATCGTTCTGTTTGTTTTTTTTCAATTGGAAAAATCTTTATTGTTTATTCTATACCCGTGTTTTTTTAGAACACATAACGCTGCAAGAGTTTTTAGACATCTCGAAAGTGCTCGCAAAATAATCGTTCTACTGTAGTGGATGCCAATGTGAATATGAAAGTGAACTCCAGAAGCAAGCTTCCTTTTTTCTGAAGCACTGATGAAAGAAACGCTGAATGAGAGCTTGCATTGAGCTACAGAAGTTGGTATAACAGACGCAGGCCCGTACAGGGCCTTTATAGTTTTGTCATGAACTCAAGCACTGGACAAATTTGGCCCGATGATGGTGGTGGAGGAAAATTGAAGGGATCACCAAAGTTGTTACATTTTATCCTGAGATGGCCATAAATTTGTGTGCCAAGTTTCCAGGCAATCCATTTGATAGTTGTTGATACAATTTTGTGCCAGTCTAAGAAGTAGATGTCCAGGTATTTCGTAGAATACGATAAAAGCTTGACATGTTAGTGGCGCCAGATGAAAAGTCAGGGAATGATCAAAAATCATCGGCTTTCTTTGTCTTGGCACCGTGAATGTGTGAACCACGTTCATGGCAACCCATCCAACAGTTGTTGATTTATTTCACAATAAAACTAAAATGTCAACCTAATGGTGGCGCTAGAGGAAAACGATGCTCAAGTTGGTTTAAAGGCCAATTCATGGTTTCCTTGTCAGCATGTCGCATGGGTAAATGTGGATAAATTTCATCATCTGCCCAGGGTCGGATCGACCTCACTGCTGGCCTGCTGACCGGACACTTGCCTTGTGCGCCACCTGTATTTCCCGTCCTCGGTCCTGTTCTTGTCAAGCGGTCGCACACAGAGGTATCGTTTTTGTTTGACTTTGTGTTGTTCAGCCGAATACAACAAGCAACGGAGTGCTTCTTCTTGCTGTCAGGAGGTCGCCATCATGTTTTCTAGTGCACATGTGGGGAATGTGTCTGCGTACTCATACCCCCAACGTTAGCATGACTAGAAATACGTCTAGGTCCGTGTCCGCATCCGTCCGAAGGCAAGCGGAAACCATGAGCTGGCCCTAATTTGCCCTACGACAGCAAACAGCATTAGTGTCTTGTGTTTAATTCTATATGACCAAAGATGTGTTTAGACATTACCTCTGGGTAAATGTTATGGAGTTCCACCCACTGAGGTTTAACTAACATATTAGATTATTCTCCCCTCTGCTATGACTGAAACGTTTGCTTGACTGCACCTGCAGTTTGGACTCCGCAGTGTCAGACATGGTATCGGCTCTGCTGAAAATGAAAAGAATCCACATATGTTAACTGAGCTCCTCTTACCTGAGCTAGCATATCCCTGCGGTCAGCATCCCTGTACAGGGGCAGGTACTTGTGCAGGATCCGCAGAGCGTGTTGTTTAAAGATGGCCGTAATGTACACGGTGCTCTCCACTGCTGAGACTGGCTTATTGAAGACGCCATACACAAAGATGACCCCCTCCTCTGAGGTTGTACCTGCAGGAGAGGAAGCAGTGTCAGTCCAAACACGAATGCCTCTGTTTCCTGTAGCTGTCCTGTCACACAACCATTCCGTTGTCGGATTGTCTTCACGTTCAAAAATCCTTCCTCAGCACGTTTTACTTCTTTATGACTGTGGGCGACTTTACGCCAGCTTCCACCTGGATTCACTAGGCTGCTTAGTTTCCGAGACAGCCTATATTTCTGCTCTTTTTCTTTCAGCTTTGATATGATCTTGGGAATTTCTGAGCAAACAGCAGAGAGATCGGCGACATTGGCCAGAGTTGTTTCCCGCGGCACAGTAATGCCAGAATGAACTGATGGTAATTTGTGTAAAATCAGACATGAGGATGACATGAGGTCATTTTAGGAGGGAGAGGGGCTAACGTTACTTCTCTATTTGCAGATACCACAATAGAGCATTTAATGCACGAATTTAATTGTGGTCACCTTAGACCACGCAGTGCAACTGGGTAAATTCTAGGTGTCATGGTACGATGAACAAGCCTCAGAAAGTCTGAACCTGGGCAAGAGTTTGGAAGATAATCATCCGAGCAGTGGTGGAAGAATTACTCAGATCTTTTACTGAGGTAAAAGCGGAAATACCACACAGTAAAAGCGCTCCATTATATGTAAAAGTTGAGCATTGAAAATGTATAATGCTTCAGTAAAAGCTCATTAGTATTATTGACATAAACTACTTCAGTACAAGTACTCACTGTGCAGCAGAATGAGTCCTGTCGGTGGTATCAGCACATATCTTATATTATTGGATTATTATTGTAAATGTGTGAGCAGCATTTTAATATTGTGGCTTGGTCAAAGGTCAACTCGTTTTAACTACTTAAAGTACCTCCCGCATTATTACTTAATACTGAGGCCCTGTCTTGAAAGGGACCCTGTGTTGAAATCTACCTTTATAGGAATAGAACAACATTTTGGGAACTCTAACCCAGATATGCTCATCGGTGAGCTTTGGAGGTGCTAGTAGGCAGATTTTTCTTACCTTTTCACCCTGGTTCCAGTCTTTATGCTAAGATAAGCTAACCGGCTGCTGCCCGTAGCCTTATATTCAACGACCAGACAAGAGAGAGCGAATAAGCGTCCCAGGATGTGGAATTACTCCATCAATGTTTCAGTTGATATGATGCTGTCATGGCGCATATTGTTGAATAATTTGGCCTTTAATCAGCTTTTAACCAAAAACAGGGATGCAGGGGCTCTGATTCAGGGTACCCCATTAGCAGTTTAATCGGGCCCTGACTGTGGTTGTGTGTGCCCACACTTTGTTTTTCACCTGGGCCCAACGCTCCCTGCCACTACAGAAGCTGCCACCTTGCTCCCTTTATTTACCTCGGCCCACAACAAATCCATCGTTTATTATAAGCTCATTATAGGTTTTGTGTATAAGATCTGACTGTGCAGTTGAAGTATATGGCAGCAGAAAATGGAAATACTCAAGTAAAGAATAAGTATCTCGTTGTACTAAAGTACAGTACTTGGCTAAATCAGTTACATTCAATAGCTTCATCTGAGGCAGCTTCATACCCGTACACTGCCATGTTGCATCTTACTGGGTCTTACCCAACAGCACGGGCTTCTCTCTCTGCCAGTTGCCCTTCTGGAAGGCAACGAAAGGCTGTTCTTTTATTAAATCCCCGTCGATATACGGACCCCACGTCTCAAAAACCTCCAGGAACCTGAACGGGTTCACAATCTTGGAACCTGAGATCAAAAACACATCAGTCTGATTTTTATAATGCGGAGCAGTGAGCTTGAACATTCCGAACACAGATCCAACAGGGAGAATCAGATGGATTTAAACATGAATACTCTAATATTCAATCTGCCTCTGATTAGATTTTTTGGTTCTTCTTAAGCCAGCAGAGCTAAAATGTGTGGTCACCAGTGTCTTTTCCTTCCAGAGTTTTGGGCCTGAAAGTGAGTTCAGACAAGCAGAAAGCAGCAGCTGACGATGCAATCACTGAGTCAGCGAAACTGATCAATAACCCTGTCAACCCCGCAGTTATATCACATTCATTTTGTGCTGTGAGGCAGTAAAATCCCTCTAATTGCCCCTTTAGAGGCTGAGTGCTCCTTTGTTTTCATGATTTTGTTTTCCTACATGCTGATGCTACAGCTCCGGATAAGAATATTGTTTTTCATCATCTTTTGCAGATAAACATACTATACCCTGCCTGCTTATGTAACTGTGTGGGCAGAGTTGCTCTAAATTTGGAAGGCGTAGACTGGTGTTTGTGGCATCCTACTTGTTTTGATCTGGGCGGCCAGGACGGCCTGTGGAGTGAGAGACAGCAGACAGAGGATGTCGCTCACAGAGCAGTTGGTCTGTTTAGCAAAGTCCTTTCCCAGCTTCAGGGCGTCATGTCTGAGAAAGAGACAGAGGAAGGCAAACTTAAAGACTTCAGACTGAGGTTTTCTCTAAGCATGCTGGGAACATCACTGGAAGAATGGAATCGTCGAAGAGCTTAAGCCAAAGGAGTGAAAGCACCTGTCATTCTCATTTGACTGTAGAAACTAAGGTCAGAATTCAAGGGTTATGTACACGATTAATACATCATCTTTTAGAGCTTAGGCAGTGAAGGATCAGAAACATTTCAGGAACCAGTTTCGACCCTCAGCTGACAGTTCCTCACCTGGTCTTCAGAGGGATTGAGAAGGGCAGACTCTGCAGGACAGCTTGTTTAAACAGAGGCTTACTGCTCTGGATCATCAGGTGAAGACTCACTGACTGAGCACCTGCACTCTCTCCAAATATTGTCACCTGACAAACAACGCAACACAGAGTCTTGCAATTAAAAGCCACAATGGGCAACTTTCGCAATGAGAGGAACAACTTCTTTATATCTATATATATATACATATATAGTACATAGTACATCCATATGTATAGATTAACATATAAGTAGTAATATAAATAAGTGTATACATTTAAAAAAAGAAGAAAAGAAAAAAAAAGGACAAAATACACAGTATACTATTCTCATGGGTTTTAAGAGTGTAGAGTAGAGCTGCAACTAATTTGTTTTTTTTGGTCTATCAAATGTCAAAAAATTGTGATAGACGCCCAAGGTGGCCCAGTGGACGTCATCAAATGTCTTGTTTTGTCCGACCAACCCACAGTATTCATTTTTCTATCACTTTTAAAATTCCATTTTAATAGAACCGGGCATTTTTGCTTGAAAAATGACTTAAATGATTAACTGATTATAGTAGTTGTTAAATAAACTTTGGTTCCTGTTCCTGAAAAAATAACTGGAATTATTACCCGAGACTTTAACAATTTAAAAAAAGCACAATACAAAATAAAGAGATTTCTCTTTGCAGTTCAAAAATTGAATACTGTGCTTAGAGAGGTATAGCGATGACAGTGTCTTATCAATAGATCATTAGCCAAGGTGACCTGGATGTGTGTGTCTGTGAGTGTGTATCTGTCTGCTCGCTTGCCTTGCTGGGATCTCCTCCAAACACAGCGATGTTCCGCTGGACCCAAAGAAAAGCGGCTTGCTGGTCCAAGATCCCATAATTTCCTGCAGCGGAGGTGTGAGGGTCTTTGCCCGACACGAGGAACCCAAACGCTCCTTAAATCATGCATCAATTCACATGATCAGCAACTCATAATTGACTCGCACTGTAACAGTTACTGTTTTCAGCCTTCAAGGAAAACAGGGCAGTTACCAACAGGCTCATTCAAAATAATGACACGCACACATTATCCAATCTCACGCGCAGAGACACACACACACACGCACTCTACATTAAACACGCTTCTACTTTAACTAAGTGATTAATAGCTTCATGAGATGCCTGCTTGTTGCCTCTACCAAGCCGACTCTAGTGCCAAATTTCACCCATAAAAAGGCATAATAACAGTAAATACACAGACAAGGTCCCTGTTTCCCTCTGCAGGTTATTACGATTATAAAGTAAAATACTACCAAACTTTCTTACCCAGTCGGTACTCCATGCTTACAACAACAGTGTGGGTGAAGTTACCGATGAAGCGTCCATCGTACAGCGGCTTGGAGGCAGAGCCAGCAATAAAATCCCCACCATGGATCCACACCATGACAGGCAGTGGGCTCTGCTGAGGGGAGCTGAAGTTCACGTCCAGAGGGACAAAGATGTTGAGGTAGAGACAGTCCTCGCTGACCTTTTTTGGATATTGTACGACACAGGTCATTCAGTTCTCGCTCATTGAAATCAATATTAATATTTTATTCAGTTCTATTTGTAATTCGTTATTCTGGCAGGCTACAAGATCCCTCAGTTATTATGTCAATTTACGGATGAAGTGTAAGCACCGGGTATTTTCTCGGCTAAATAATCTTTGACCGAAGATGAATGAAAAATGGATTTGCAGCTTTTTTTGTGATTGGTTCGTTGACACTTCTGTCGTTCTTTTCGTCAAGTTAGAGATATTGATGCTGTCAGATAGCTCCAACATCTCTGGCTTGAAATTACAACGAGGAAGCTAACGATTTTGAGACACTTTTGCTGCTCATAATTACAGTTTGAACGATATGACGTGAATGCAGTTTTACTGACATTTCGCCCCGGTGGTCAACTGTGGCACTGTACCTTTTTTTGTTATCTTTGTGTGTATAATGTCATAAAACAGGGCCACACCTACCAATGAAGTCACTGCAGCCATGTCCTCTGTATTTTTCTCCGAAGAGTTGGATAATTTTAGCAAGCTGGGGGAAGTTACATTTTACAATTTAAAATAACCTAAAACATGGAACATGGAACATGTATAGTCTGATTACACTATAGGCTCAACATATTTAAATTAAACTAGTTTGAGGTCAACAAAGACAAAATAATGGATTCAGAATTTCCCCAAAACAATGCTATTCCAACAAGTGACCTTTAAAACTTATTACAAATAATTAACATTGTAGAGACTTTTTTTAGTGTTTTAGGGGAGCTTGGACTCATGGCCTCAGTATTTCTTGGGTACGGCCCTGCAGGGAGAGACAATAGTGTGCATGTGACATGAGCCACACAATGTGGAAGCAAACCAGCGCAAGAGAAACACGTTTTTGCTAACCACTGGGTGAGCAAGTGTCAATTCTTGCAATACACGTGGCTTAGCTCGCACTCTCAAAAATATTGGTAGTTCTTTGACTTGGTCCACTAGCAACTAGATTTATGCGTCCACAGTAACTTTGACTTTGATCTTCCATCTTTAATGTTGGTGAGGTAGCAGGCAAAACTTAATTCTTGCTCTCACCCTGAGTCACTTTGTGCAATACCAAAAATGCAAACATGTCATTATATCCTAAAATGAAATATCACGACAACATGCTAATAAGTGAAAAGTTGTGTTTTATCCTTACTATCTTAGGACACTCTTCAGCCATAGGTCCGTTGCAGGCCTGCATGCATGCCGCCCTCGGGAAGGAGGCGTCATAAACCCCCGGCCAAGGACTCGCAGGTCTGGGGGGCTTCCAGCGGTAAGCCCCAATAGGGGGGTCTGCATATGGTATCCCATAGAATATATGGGCCTTATCCACCGTAATCCCCTTGATCTGGCCATCTTTGGTTGACACCACAGGTCCAGGAGCCCCATTTGTATCCTGATTGACTGGCTTTTCCAGGCGTCCCAGCTCCTTGAGGGAGTTTATCTCAAAGTGTCGGTTGATGATGAGCGGCTTGTCTCTCACTAGCAGCCCAGGGTAGATACCTCTAAGAAAGCTGACAAGGTCGATGTCGTCATCATTTTTTGTCTCCTGTACAGAGGCCAGCAGTAAACATAGTGTGCACAGCAGCAGCAAACAGTGCCAGCTCTCCATATTGCCATAAAATACTCTTATACTTCCCCAGACCCTGCTGCTTAGATCATGATCTCACTTGAATTCTGTCCCAGCCAAGGTAGAAAAGTCGCAGCCCCCACAAGCCTGCAGCCTGAAACTCTCCACAGACAGTGCATACTTGTGACTCCAATTTGGCTGGTTGCTTGTTAAGATTTATCAGACAAAAGCTGGTCTGTCTGATTGCTGAGTGCCGTCCAGTAGAGCCTGAACAGCTTGACATGGACACTGTGGTGCAGGACCACTAATAGAGGACAAGTCGTCTTTCCTTTGCCTAATGTAATCACAAAGTCACACACAGAACGTAAATGGGGATAAGTCATGCAGCAGGCCTCATGAGAGAATAAATGTGAGACCACGATGTTGTCCAATGTTAATTCTGAGGTGTCATATGTTTTTGAGAAAAAAAACATGGGAATGTCAAAAAAATCTCGCTTTTTATCAATTTTATCTAGACTTGGCTTTTTTTCTTATGAAGTACAGAATACATTTACCTCTTGAGGCCCCAGAAAACCTTCATATTAAACAATCTGAAAGGGGAAAAGTGCTCACAACTTGTTTCTAGACCAAACAAGTTGTGAGCACTTGTCACCTGTGATGAGGGGACACAAAAAACCATTGCTATATTTTTATTATAAGGGGTCATAGTTTCTACACACTGTGCAGAATCAGAAATTATCTATATAGGTGGTTATACATATATGTTTATTTAAGTATTTTTGCCCTTCCTAAAATATGCCCCAAACGCCATCATCACCCTGGTTTAGCACAAATGTTATCCTCCAGTGTTCTCTTCTTTATATACTATAAGATTAATAAGACAAGAACAATACTCTAGCATACCACAAATTAAGGGTAAACCAAACCTGTTAAGCATCACATTTACTAGTAAAACAAGTATAAATTTGGTGTGAACAACGTGTGTGTGTGTGTGTGTGTGTGTGTGTGTGTGTGTGTGTGTGTGTGTGTAGACGTATAACATAAACATGTGTAACAATAATGAGACTAATAATGAAACTAATAATTTTAACAATAGGGTGAATAATAGTACCAATTAAAACTAAACATGATAATCAGAGATAATCATAATAAATGTAGCAGTGGGTGTTGAGCAGGATCATGAGGCAGTAGGTGGTTTGCAGTCACAGATCCAGACTCTCTAGCATCAAGCGACAGGAAGAGAGAGGAGAGAGACCAGAAAGCACAAAACTACGGGAGAGAGAAGTCAAGTCAGTAACGAGCACTGATGGGATATGAATTAGTACAGATGGAGAGGAAGAGGAGGGGAGTAGAGCTCGGTGCATCATGGGAAGTCCCCTGGCAGTCTAGGCCTGTAGCAGCATGACTAGGGGATGGTTCAAGCCAAGCCTGAGCCACTCCTGATTGTAAGCTTTATCAGAAAGGAAGGTTTTAATCCTCCTCTTCAACCTGGAGAGGGCGTCTGCCTCCAGGACCAGAACTGGAAGGTGGTTCAGTAGAGGAGCCTGATGACTGAAGGCTCCCAGTCTACTATTGGAGGCTCTAGCAACCACTTGAACCATTACCCACCATGCCACAAACCTGTGCTTGTGTTGACACACCAATCGGGTCCAGTTTAGCATGCAGCTGCATTTTAAACCCTTCCAATTTCTTATTTTTCATAGATGTTGAGGTGCTTTTCACCTGACGGGAACCAGGTTGTTGTTTTTCTTTGCCGAAATAGTTCAGTTGGAAGAGCGTTAGACTGAAGACCTAAGAGGCCTACTCCTCGATGTTAGAACTTAGAACAGTTCCCATTCTTTGCACTCAATAACATCCTAGCATGCTGTAATAGCTCAGTGAGTAAAATTCTAAGGACCCTTTTACGGTTTTGTGGAAAGTTTGTTTTCTGAAATGTCTGCTTCATTTTTCATGGATGTTGAGGTGCTTTTCACGTGACAGGAACCAGGTTGTTGTTTTTCTGTGCCGAAATAGCTCAGTTGGGAGAGCGTTAGACCGAAGATCTAAGAGGCGTACTCCTCGATGTTCAAACTTAGAACCGTTCCCATGCTTCATTTTTCATTGATGTTGAGGTACTTTTCACCTGACGGGCACCAGGTTGTTGTTTTTCGGTGCCGAAATAGTTCAGTTGGGAGAGCGTTAGACTGAAGGTCTAAAGGTCCCTGGTTCAATCCTGGGTTTCAGCATCTGATTGATTGACGAGAATCTTGAGGCGATTAGCTTTATCTCCTCCCTGTACTCTAGTGGCAGAGGCCTACTCCTCACTGTTACAACTTTGAAAAGTTCCCATTCTTTACACCCCATAACATCCTAGCATGCTGAAATAGCTCAATGAGTAAAATTGTAACATCCCTCTTACGGTTTGTGGAAAGTTTGTTTTCTAAAATGTCTGCTTCATTTTTCATGGATGTTGAGGTGCTTTTCACGTGACAGGCACCAGGTTGTGGTTTTTCTGTGCCGAAATAGCTCAGTTGGGAGAACGTTAGACTGAAGATCCAAGAGGCCTACTCCTCGATGTTAGAACTTAGAAAAGTTCCCATGCTTATTTTTTCATGGATGTTGAGGTGCTTTTTACATGACGGGAACCAGGTTGTGGTTTTTCTGTGCCAAATTAGCTCAGTTGGGAGAGCGTTAGACTGAAGATCTAACAGGCCTACTCCTCGATGTTAGAACTTTGAAAAGTTCCCATGCTTCATTTTTCATGGATGTTGAGGTGCTTTTCACGTGACAAGCACCAGGTTGTGGCTTTTCTGTGCCAAAATAGCTCAGTTGGGAGAGCGTTAGACTGAAGATCCAAGAGGCCTACTCCTCGATGTTACAACTTAGAAAAGTTCCCATGCTTCATTTTTCATGGATGTTGAGGTGGTTTTCACCTGACGGCAGAAGTTGATGTTTTTCTGTGCCGAAATAGCTCAGTTGGGAGAGCGTTAGACTGAAGATCTAAAGGTCCCTGGTTCAATCCCGGGTTTCGGCATCTGATGGGTTGACGAGGATGTTGAGACGATTAGCTTTATCTTTATCTCCTCCCTGTACTGTAGTGGCAGAGGCCTACTCCTCAATGTTTCTCTCCTCAGTTTGGAGAGCGTTAGACCGAAGATCTAAGAGGCGTACTCCTCGATGTTCAAACTTAGAACCGTTCCCATGCTTCATTTTTCATTGATGTTGAGGTACTTTTCACCTGACGGGCACCAGGTTGTTGTTTTTCGGTGCCGAAATGGTTCAGTTGGGAGAGCATTAGACTGAAGATCTAAAGGTCCCTGGTTCAATCCCAGGTTTCAGCATCTGATTGGTTGACGAGAATCTTGAGGCGATTAGCTTTATCTCCTCCCTGTACTCTAGTGGCAGAGGCCTACTCCTCAATGTTACAACTTAGAAAAGTTCCCATTCCTTGCACCCCATAATATCCTAGCATGCTGAAATAGCTCAGTGAGTAATATTGTAACATCCCTCTTACGGTTTGTGGAAAGTTTGTTTTCTGAAATGTCTGCTTCATTTTTCACAGATGTTGAGGTGCTTTTCAGGTGACGGGCAGAAGTTGATGTTTTTCTTTGCCGAAATAGTTCAGTTGGCAGAGCGTTAGACTGAAGATCTAACAGGCCTACTCCTCGATGTTACAACTTAGAAAAGTTCCCATGCTTCATTTTTTCATGGATGTTGAGGTGCTTTTCACGTGACGGTCACCAGGTTGTGGCTTTTCTGTGCCAAAATAGCTCAGTTGGGAGAGCGTTAGACTGAAGATCCAAGAGGCCTACTCCTCGATGTTAGAACTTAGAAAAGTTCCCATGCTTCATTTTTCATGGATGTTGAGGTGCTTTTCACCTGACGGCAGAAGTTGATGTTTTTCTGTGCCGAAATAGCTCAGTTGGGAGATCGTTAGACTGAAGATCCAAGAGGCCTACTCCTCGATGTTAGAACTTAGAAAAGTTCCCATGCTTCATTTTTCATGGATGTTGAGGTGCTTTTCACCTGACGGCAGAAGTTGATGTTTTTCTGTGCCGAAATAGCTCAGTTGGGAGAGCGTTAGACTGAAGATCTAAGAGGCCTACTCCTCGATGTTACAACTTAGAAAAGTTCCCATGCTTCATTTTTCATGGATGTTGAGGTGCTTTTCACCTGACGGCAGAAGTTGATGTTTTTCTGTGCCGAAATAGCTCAGTTGGGAGATCGTTAGACTGAAGATCCAAGAGGCCTACTCCTCGATGTTAGAACTTAGAAAAGTTCCCATGCTTCATTTTTCATGGATGTTGAGGTGCTTTTCACGTGACGGCAGAAGTTGATGTTTTTCTGTGCCGAAATAGCTCAGTTGGGAGAGCGTTAGACTGAAGATCTAAGAGGCCTACTCCTCGATGTTACAACTTAGAAAAGTTCCCATGCTTCATTTTTCATGGATGTTGAGGTGCTTTTCACCTGACAGGCACCAGGTTGTGGCTTTTCTGTGCCGAAATAGCTCAGTTGGGAGAGCGTTAGACTGAAGATCTAAAGGTCCCTGGTTCAATCCCGGGTTTCGGCATCTGATGGGTTGACGAGGATGTTGAGGTGATTAGCTTTATCTCCTCCCTGTACTCTAGTGGCATAGGCCTACTCCTCAATGTTACAACTTAGAAAAGTTCCCATTCCTTGCACCCCATAATATCCTAGCATGCTGAAATAGCTCAGTGAGTAATATTGTAACATCCCTCTTACGGTTTGTGGAAAGTTTGTTTTCTGAAATGTCTGCTTCATTTTTCACAGATGTTGAGGTGCTTTTAAGGTGACGGGCAGAAGTTGATGTTTTTCTTTGCCGAAATAGTTCAGTTGGGAGAGCGTTAGACTGAAGATCTAAGAGGCCTACTCCTCGATGTTACAACTTAGAAAAGTTCCCATGCTTCATTTTTCATGGATGTTGAGGTGCTTTTCACGTGACAGGCACCAGGTTGTGGCTTTTCTGTGCCGAAATAGCTCAGTTGGGAGAACGTTAGACTGAAGATCCAAGAGGCCTACTCCTCGATGTTAGAACTTAGAAAAGTTCCCATGCTTCATTTTTCATGGATGTTGAGGTGCTTTTCACCTGACGGCAGAAGTTGATGTTTTTCTGTGCCGAAATAGCTCAGTTGGGAGAGCGTTAGACTGAAGATCTAAGAGGCCTACTCCTCGATGTTACAACTTAGAAAAGTTCCCATGCTTCATTTTTCATGGATGTTGAGGTGCTTTTCACGTGACAGGCACCAGGTTGTTGTTTTTCTGTGCCGAAATAGCTCAGTTGGGAGAGCGTTAGACCGAAGATCTAAGAGGCGTACTCCTCGATGTTCAAACTTAGAACCGTTCCCATGCTTCATTTTTCATTGATGTTGAGGTACTTTTCACCTGACGGGCACCAGGTTGTTGTTTTTCGGTGCCGAAATAGCTCAGTTGGGAGAGCGTTAGACTGAAGATCTAACAGGCCTACTCCTCGATGTTACAACTTAGAAAAGTTCCCATTCCTTGCACCCCATAATATCCTAGCATGCTGAAATAGCTCAGTGAGTAATATTGTAACATCCCTCTTACGGTTTGTGGAAAGTTTGTTTTCTGAAATGTCTGCTTCATTTTTCACAGATGTTGAGGTGCTTTTCAGGTGACGGGCAGAAGTTGATGTTTTTCTTTGCCGAAATAGTTCAGTTGGCAGAGCGTTAGACTGAAGATCTAACAGGCCTACTCCTCGATGTTAAAACTTAGAAAAGTTCCCATGCTTCATTTTTCATGGATGTTGAGGTGCTTTTCACCTGACGGCAGAAGTTGATGTTTTTCTGTGCCGAAATAGCTCAGTTGGGAGATCGTTAGACTGAAGATCCAAGAGGCCTACTCCTCGATGTTAGAACTTAGAAAAGTTCCCATGCTTCATTTTTCATGGATGTTGAGGTGCTTTTCACGTGACGGCAGAAGTTGATGTTTTTCTGTGCCGAAATAGCTCAGTTGGGAGAGCGTTAGACTGAAGATCTAAAGGTCCCTGGTTCAATCCCGGGTTTCGGCATCTGACGGGTTGACGAGGATGTAGATGCGATTAGCTTTATCTCCTCCCTGTACTCTAGTGGCAGAGGCCTACTCCTCAATGTTACAACTTAGAAAAGTTCACATTCCTTGCACCCCATAATATCCTAGCATGCTGAAATAGCTCAGTGAGTAATATTGTAACATCCCTCTTACGGTTTGTGGAAAGTTCTTTTTCTGAAATGTCTGCTTCATTTTTCATGGATGTTGAGGTGCTTTTAAGGTGACGGGCAGAAGTTGATGTTTTTCTTTGCCGAAATAGTTCAGTTGGCAGAGCGTTAGACTGAAGATCTAACAGGCCTACTCCTCGATGTTACAACTTAGAAAAGTTCCCATGCTTCATTTTTCATGGATGTTGAGGTGCTTTTCACGTGACAGGCACCAGGTTGTGGCTTTTCTGTGCCAAAATAGCTCAGTTGGGAGAGCGTTAGACTGAAGATCCAAGAGGCCTACTCCTCGATGTTACAACTTAGAAAAGTTCCCATGCTTCATTTTTCACGTGACGGCAGAAGTTGATGTTTTTCTGTGCCGAAATAGCTCAGTTGGGAGAGCGTTAGACTGAAGATCTAACAGGCCTACTCCTCGATGTTACAACTTAGAAAAGTTCCCATGCTTCATTTTTCACGTGACGGCAGAAGTTGATGTTTTTCTGTGCCGAAATAGCTCAGTTGGGAGAGCGTTAGACTGAAGATCTAACAGGCCTACTCCTCGATGTTACAACTTAGAAAAGTTCCCATGCTTCATTTTTCATGGATGTTGAGGTGCTTTTCACCTGACGGGCAGAAGTTGATGTTTTTCTGTGCCGAAATAGCTCAGTTGGGAGATCGTTAGACTGAAGATCCAAGAGGCCTACTCCTCGATGTTACAACTTAGAAAAGTTCCCATGCTTCATTTTTCATGGATGTTGAGGTGCTTTTCACGTGACGGCAGAAGTTGATGTTTTTCTGTGCCGAAATAGCTCAGTTGGGAGAGCGTTAGACTGAAGATCTAACAGGCCTACTCCTCGATGTTACAACTTAGAAAAGTTCCCATGCTTCATTTTTCATGGATGTTGAGGTGCTTTTCACGTGACGGGCACCAGGTTGTTGTTTTTCTGTGCCGAAATAGCTCAGTTGGGAGAGCGTTAGACTGAAGATCTAAAGGTCCCTGGTTCAATCCCGGGTTTCGGCATCTGATGGGTTGACGAGGAAGTTGAGGTGATTAGCTTTATCTCCTCCCTGTACTCTAGTGGCAGAGGCCTACTCCTCAATGTTACAACTTAGAAAAGTTCCCATTCCTTGCACCCCATAATATCCTAGCATGCTGAAATAGCTCAGTGAGTAATATTGTAACATCCCTCTTACGGTTTGTGGAAAGTTTGTTTTCTGAAATGTCTGCTTCATTTTTCACAGATGTTGAGGTGCTTTTAAGGTGACGGGCAGAAGTTGATGTTTTTCTTTGCCGAAATAGTTCAGTTGGCAGAGCGTTAGACTGAAGATCTAACAGGCCTACTCCTCGATGTTAAAACTTAGAAAAGTTCCCATTCCTTGCACCCCATAATATCCTAGCATGCTGAAATAGCTCAGTGAGTAATATTGTAACATCCCTCTTACGGTTTGTGGAAAGTTTGTTTTCTGAGATGTCTGCTTCATTTTTCACAGATGTTGAGGTGCTTTTCAGGTGACGGCAGAAGTTGATGTTTTTCTTGCGAAATAGTTCAGTTGGCAGAGCGTTAGACTGAAGATCTAACAGGCCTACTCCTCGATGTTACAACTTAGAAAAGTTCCCATGCTTCATTTTTCATGGATGTTGAGGTGCTTTTCACCTGACGGCAGAAGTTGATGTTTTTCTGTGCCGAAATAGCTCAGTTGGGAGAGCGTTAGACTGAAGATCTAAAGGTCCCTGGTTCAATCCCGGGTTTCGGCATTTGCTGGGTTGACGAGGATGTTGAGGCGATTAGCTTTATCTCCTCCCTGTACTCTAGTGGCAGAGGCCTACTCCTCAATGTTACAACTTAGAAAAGTTCCCATTCCTTGCACCCCATAATATCCTAGCATGCTGAAATAGCTCAGTGAGTAATATTGTAACATCCCTCTTACGGTTTGTGGAAAGTTCTTTTTCTGAAATGTCTGCTTCATTTTTCATGGATGTTGAGGTGCTTTTAAGGTGACGGGCAGAAGTTGATGTTTTTCTTTGCCGAAATAGTTCAGTTGGCAGAGCGTTAGACTGAAGATCTAACAGGCCTACTCCTCGATGTTACAACTCAGAAAAGTTCCCATGCTTCATTTTTCATGGATGTTGAGGTGCTTTTCACCTGACGGCAGAAGTTGATGTTTTTCTGTGCCGAAATAGCTCAGTTGGCAGAGCGTTAGACTGAAGATCTAACAGGCCTACTCCTCGATGTTACAACTTAGAAAAGTTCCCATTCATGCTGAAATAGCTCAGTGAGTAAGAAATGTCTGCTTCATTTTTCATGGATGTTGAGGTGCTTTTAAGGTGACGGGCAGAAGTTGATGTTTTTCTTTGCCGAAATAGTTCAGTTGGTAGAGCGTTAGACTGAAGATCTAACAGGCCTACTCCTCGATGTTAAAACTTAGAAAAGTTCCCATTCCTTGCACCCCATAATATCCTAGCATGCTGAAATAGCTCAGTGAGTAATATTGTAACATCCCTCTTACGGTTTGTGGAAAGTTTGTTTTCTGAGATGTCTGCTTCATTTTTCACAGATGTTGAGGTGCTTTTCAGGTGACGGGCAGAAGTTGATGTTTTTCTGTGCCGAAATAGCTCAGTTGGCAGAGCGTTAGACTGAAGATCTAACAGGCCTACTCTCGATGTTAAAACTTAGAAAAGTTCCCATTAGCATGCTGAAATAGCTCAGTGAGTAAAAATGTCTGCTTCATTTTTCATGGATGTTGAGGTGCTTTTCAGGTGACGGGCAGAAGTTGATGTTTTTCTTTGCCGAAATAGTTCAGTTGGTAGAGCGTTAGACTGAAGATCTAACAGGCCTACTCCTCGATGTTACAACTTAGAAAAGTTCCCATGCTTCATTTTTCATGGATGTTGAGGTGCTTTTCACATGACAGGCAGCAGGTTGTGGCTTTTCTGTGCCGAAATAGCTCAGTTGGGAGATCGTTAGACTGAAGATCCAAGAGGCCTACTCCTCGATGTTAGAACTTAGAAAAGTTCCCATGCTTCATTTTTCATGGATGTTGAGGTGCTTTTCACCTGACGGCAGAAGTTGATGTTTTTCTGTGCCGAAATAGCTCAGTTGGGAGATCGTTAGACTGAAGATCCAAGAGGCCTACTCCTCGATGTTACAACTTAGAAAAGTTCCCATGCTTCATTTTTCATGGATGTTGAGGTGCTTTTCACGTGACGGCAGAAGTTGATGTTTTTCTGTGCCGAAATAGCTCAGTTGGGAGAGCGTTAGACTGAAGATCTAAAGGTCCCTGGTTCAATCCCGGGTTTCGGCATCTGATGGGTTGACGAGGATGTTGAGGCGATTAGCTTTATCTCCTTCCTGTACTCTAGTGGCAGAGGCCTACTCCTCGATGTTAAAACTTAGAAAAGTTCCCATTCCTTGCACCCCATAATATCCTAGCATGCTGAAATAGCTCAGTGAGTAATATTGTAACATCCCTCTTACGGTTTGTGGAAAGTTTGTTTTCTGAAATGTCTGCTTCATTTTTCACAGATGTTGAGGTGCTTTTCAGGTGACGGGCAGAAGTTGATGTTTTTCTTTGCCGAAATAGTTCAGTTGGCAGAGCGTTAGACTGAAGATCTAACAGGCCTACTCCTCGATGTTAAAACTTAGAAAAGTTCCCATGCTTCATTTTTCATGGATGTTGAGGTGCTTTTCACGTGACGGCAGAAGTTGATGTTTTTCTGTGCCGAAATAGCTCAGTTGGGAGAGCGTTAGACTGAAGATCTAAAGGTCCCTGGTTCAATCCCGGGTTTCGGCATCTGATGGGTTGAAGAGGATGTTGAGGCGATTAGCTTTATCTCCTCCCTGTACTCTAGTGGCAGAGGCCTACTCCTCAATGTTACAACTTAGAAAAGTTCCCATTCCTTGCACCCCATAATATCCTAGCATGCTGAAATAGCTCAGTGAGTAATATTGTAACATCCCTCTTACGGTTTGTGGAAAGTTCTTTTTCTGAAATGTCTGCTTCATTTTTCACAGATGTTGAGGTGCTTTTAAGGTGACGGGCAGAAGTTGATGCTTTTCTTTGCCGAAATAGTTCAGTTGGCAGAGCGTTAGACTGAAGATCTAACAGGCCTACTCCTCGATGTTAAAACTTAGAAAAGTTCCCATTCCTTGCACCCCATAAGCTTCATTTTTCACAGATGTTGAGGTGCTTTTCAGGTGACGGGCAGAAGTTGATGTTTTTCTTTGCCGAAATAGTTCAGTTGGCAGAGCGTTAGACTGAAGATCTAACAGGCCTACTCCTCGATGTTACAACTTAGAAAAGTTCCCATGCTTCATTTTTCATGGATGTTGAGGTGCTTTTCACCTGACGGGCAGAAGTTGATGTTTTTCTGTGCCGAAATAGCTCAGTTGGGAGATCGTTAGACTGAAGATCTAAAGGTCCCTGGTTCAATCCCGGGTTTTGGCATTTGCTGGGTTGACGAGGATGTTGAGGCGATTGGCTTTATCTTCATCTCCTCCCTGTACTCTAGTGGCAGAGGCCTACTCCTCGATGTTACAACTTAGAAAAGTTCCCATTCCTTGCACCCCATAATATCCTAGCATGCTGAAATAGCTCAGTGAGTAATATTGTAACATCCCTCTTACGGTTTGTGAAGAGTTTGTTTTCTGAAATGTCTGCTTCATTTTTCACAGATGTTGAGGTGCTTTTCACGTGACGGGCAGAAGTTGATGTTTTTCTTTGCCGAAATAGTTCAGTTGGGAGAGCGTTAGACTGAAGATCTAACAGGCCTACTCCTCGATGTTACAACTTAGAAAAGTTCCCATGCTTCATTTTTCATGGATGTTGAGGTGCTTTTCACGTGACAGGCACCAGGTTGTGGCTTTTCTGTGCCGAAATAGCTCAGTTGGGAGAACGTTAGACTGAAGATCCAAGAGGCCTACTCCTCGATGTTAGAACTTAGAAAAGTTCCCATGCTTCATTTTTCATGGATGTTGAGGTGCTTTTCACCTGACGGGCAGAAGTTGATGTTTTTCTGTGCCGAAATAGCTCAGTTGGGAGAGCGTTAGACTGAAGATCTAACAGGCCTACTCCTCGATGTTACAACTTAGAAAAGTTCCCATGCTTCATTTTTCACGTGACGGCAGAAGTTGATGTTTTTCTGTGCCGAAATAGCTCAGTTGGGAGAGCGTTAGACTGAAGATCTAACAGGCCTACTCCTCGATGTTACAACTTAGAAAAGTTCCCATGCTTCATTTTTCACGTGACGGCAGAAGTTGATGTTTTTCTGTGCCGAAATAGCTCAGTTGGGAGAGCGTTAGACTGAAGATCTAACAGGCCTACTCCTCGATGTTACAACTTAGAAAAGTTCCCATGCTTCATTTTTCATGGATGTTGAGGTGCTTTTCACGTGACAGGCACCAGGTTGTTGTTTTTCTGTGCCGAAATAGCTCAGTTGGGAGAGCGTTAGACTGAAGATCTAAAGGTCCCTGGTTCAGTCCCGGGTTTCGGCATCTGATGGGTTGACGAGGAAGTTGAGGTGATTAGCTTTATCTCCTCCATGTACTCTAGTGGCAGAGGCCTACTCCTCAATGTTACAACTTAGAAAAGTTCCCATTCCTTGCACCCCATAATATCCTAGCATGCTGAAATAGCTCAGTGAGTAATATTGTAACATCCCTCTTACGGTTTGTGGAAAGTTTGTTTTCTGAAATGTCTGCTTCATTTTTCACAGATGTTGAGGTGCTTTTAAGGTGACGGGCAGAAGTTGATGCTTTTCTTTGCCGAAATAGTTCAGTTGGCAGAGCGTTAGACTGAAGATCTAACAGGCCTACTCCTCGATGTTAAAACTTAGAAAAGTTCCCATTCCTTGCACCCCATAATATCCTAGCATGCTGAAATAGCTCAGTGAGTAATATTGTAACATCCCTCTTACGGTTTGTGGAAAGTTTGTTTTCTGAGATGTCTGCTTCATTTTTCACAGATGTTGAGGTGCTTTTCAGGTGACGGGCAGAAGTTGATGTTTTTCTTTGCCGAAATAGTTCAGTTGGCAGAGCGTTAGACTGAAGATCTAACAGGCCTACTCCTCGATGTTACAACTTAGAAAAGTTCCCATGCTTCATTTTTCATGGATGTTGAGGTGCTTTTCACCTGACGGCAGAAGTTGATGTTTTTCTGTGCCGAAATAGCTCAGTTGGGAGAGCGTTAGACTGAAGATCTAAAGGTCCCTGGTTCAATCCCGGGTTTCGGCATTTGCTGGGTTGACGAGGATGTTGAGGCGATTAGCTTTATCTCCTCCCTGTACTCTAGTGGCAGAGGCCTACTCCTCAATGTTACAACTTAGAAAAGTTCCCATTCCTTGCACCCCATAATATCCTAGCATGCTGAAATAGCTCAGTGAGTAATATTGTAACATCCCTCTTACGGTTTGTGGAAAGTTTGTTTTCTGAGATGTCTGCTTCATTTTTCATGGATGTTGAGGTGCTTTTAAGGTGACGGGCAGAAGTTGATGTTTTTCTTTGCCGAAATAGTTCAGTTGGCAGAGCGTTAGACTGAAGATCTAACAGGCCTACTCCTCGATGTTACAACTCAGAAAAGTTCCCATGCTTCATTTTTCATGGATGTTGAGGTGCTTTTCACCTGACGGCAGAAGTTGATGTTTTTCTGTGCCGAAATAGCTCAGTTGGCAGAGCGTTAGACTGAAGATCTAACAGGCCTACTCCTCGATGTTACAACTTAGAAAAGTTCCCATGCTTCATTTTTCATGGATGTTGAGGTGCTTTTCACGTGACGGCAGAAGTTGATGTTTTTCTGTGCCGAAATAGCTCAGTTGGGAGAGCGTTAGATTGAAGATCTAAAGGTCCCTGGTTCAATCCCGGGTTTCGGCATCTGATGGGTTGACGAGGATGTTGAGGCGATTAGCTTTATCTCCTCCCTGTACTCTAGTGGCAGAGGCCTACTCCTCGATGTTACAACTTAGAAAAGTTCCCATTCCTTGCACCCCATAATATCCTAGCATGCTGAAATAGCTCAGTGAGTAATATTGTAACATCCCTCTTACGGTTTGTGGAAAGTTCTTTTTCTGAAATGTCTGCTTCATTTTTCATGGATGTTGAGGTGCTTTTAAGGTGACGGGCAGAAGTTGATGTTTTTCTTTGCCGAAATAGTTCAGTTGGCAGAGCGTTAGACTGAAGATCTAACAGGCCTACTCCTCGATGTTACAACTCAGAAAAGTTCCCATGCTTCATTTTTCATGGATGTTGAGGTGCTTTTCACGTGACGGCAGAAGTTGATGTTTTTCTGTGCCGAAATAGCTCAGTTGGCAGAGCGTTAGACTGAAGATCTAACAGGCCTACTCCTCGATGTTACAACTTAGAAAAGTTCCCATGCTTCATTTTTCATGGATGTTGAGGTGCTTTTCACGTGACGGCAGAAGTTGATGTTTTTCTGTGCCGAAATAGCTCAGTTGGGAGAGCGTTAGACTGAAGATCTAAAGGTCCCTGGTTCAATCCCGGGTTTCGGCATCTGATGGGTTGACGAGGATGTTGAGGCGATTAGCTTTATCTCCTCCCTGTACTCTAGTGGCAGAGGCCTACTCCTCGATGTTACAACTTAGAAAAGTTCCCATTCCTTGCACCCCATAATATCCTAGCATGCTGAAATAGCTCAGTGAGTAATATTGTAACATCCCTCTTACGGTTTGTGGAAAGTTCTTTTTCTGAAATGTCTGCTTCATTTTTCATGGATGTTGAGGTGCTTTTAAGGTGACGGGCAGAAGTTGATGTTTTTCTTTGCCGAAATAGTTCAGTTGGCAGAGCGTTAGACTGAAGATCTAACAGGCCTACTCCTCGATGTTACAACTTAGAAAAGTTCCCATGCTTCATTTTTCATGGATGTTGAGGTGCTTTTCACGTGACGGGCAGAAGTTGATGTTTTTCTGTGCCGAAATAGCTCAGTTGGCAGAGCGTTAGACTGAAGATCTAACAGGCCTACTCCTCGATGTTACAACTTAGAAAAGTTCCCATGCTTCATTTTTCATGGATGTTGAGGTGCTTTTCACGTGACGGCAGAAGTTGATGTTTTTCTGTGCCGAAATAGCTCAGTTGGGAGAGCGTTAGACTGAAGATCTAAAGGTCCCTGGTTCAATCCCGGGTTTCGGCATCTGATGGGTTGACGAGGATGTTGAGGCGATTAGCTTTATCTCCTCCCTGTACTCTAGTGGCAGAGGCCTACTCCTCGATGTTACAACTTAGAAAAGTTCCCATTCCTTGCACCCCATAATATCCTAGCATGCTGAAATAGCTCAGTGAGTAATATTGTAACATCCCTCTTACGGTTTGTGGAAAGTTTGTTTTCTGAAATGTCTGCTTCATTTTTCACAGATGTTGAGGTGCTTTTAAGGTGACGGGCAGAAGTTGATGTTTTTCTTTGCCGAAATAGTTCAGTTGGCAGAGCGTTAGACTGAAGATCTAACAGGCCTACTCCTCGATGTTAAAACTTAGAAAAGTTCCCATTCCTTGCACCCCATAATATCCTAGCATGCTGAAATAGCTCAGTGAGTAATATTGTAACATCCCTCTTACGGTTTGTGGAAAGTTTGTTTTCTGAAATGTCTGCTTCATTTTTCAAAGATGTTGAGGTGCTTTTAAGGTGACGGGCAGAAGTTGATGTTTTTCTTTGCCGAAATAGTTCAGTTGGCAGAGCGTTAGACTGAAGATCTAACAGGCCTACTCCTCGATGTTACAACTTAGAAAAGTTCCCATGCTTCATTTTTCATGGATGTTGAGGTGCTTTTCACGTGACAGGCACCAGGTTGTGGCTTTTCTGTGCCGAAATAGCTCAGTTGGGAGAACGTTAGACTGAAGATCCAAGAGGCCTACTCCTCGATGTTACAACTTAGAAAAGTTCCCATGCTTCATTTTTCATGGATGTTGAGGTGCTTTTCACCTGACGGGCAGAAGTTGATGTTTTTCTGTGCCGAAATAGCTCAGTTGGGAGATCGTTAGACTGAAGATCCAAGAGGCCTACTCCTCGATGTTACAACTCAGAAAAGTTCCCATGCTTCATTTTTCATGGATGTTGAGGTGCTTTTCACCTGACGGCAGAAGTTGATGTTTTTCTGTGCCGAAATAGCTCAGTTGGCAGAGCGTTAGACTGAAGATCTAACAGGCCTACTCCTCGATGTTACAACTTAGAAAAGTTCCCATGCTTCATTTTTCATGGATGTTGAGGTGCTTTTCACGTGACGGCAGAAGTTGATGTTTTTCTGTGCCGAAATAGCTCAGTTGGGAGAGCGTTAGACTGAAGATCTAAAGGTCCCTGGTTCAATCCCGGGTTTCGGCATCTGATGGGTTGACGAGGATGTTGAGGCGATTAGCTTTATCTCCTCCCTGTACTCTAGTGGCAGAGGCCTACTCCTCGATGTTACAACTTAGAAAAGTTCCCATTCCTTGCACCCCATAATATCCTAACATGCTGAAATAGCTCAGTGAGTAATATTGTAACATCCCTCTTACGGTTTGTGGAAAGTTTGTTTTCTGAAATGTCTGCTTCATTTTACATGGATGTTGAGGTGCTTTTCAGGTGACGGGCAGAAGTTGATGTTTTTCTTTGCCGAAATAGTTCAGTTGGCAGAGCGTTAGACTGAAGATCTAACAGGCCTACTCCTCGATGTTACAACTTAGAAAAGTTCCCATGCTTCATTTTTCATGGATGTTGAGGTGCTTTTCACGTGACAGGCACCAGGTTGTGGCTTTTCTGTGCCGAAATAGCTCAGTTGGGAGAGCGTTAGACTGAAGATCTAAGAGGCCTACTCCTCGATGTTACAACTTAGAAAAGTTCCCATGCTTCATTTTTCATGGATGTTGAGGTGCTTTTCACGTGACGGGCAGAAGTTGATGTTTTTCTGTGCCGAAATAGCTCAGTTGGGAGAGCGTTAGACTGAAGATCTAAGAGGCCTACTCCTCGATGTTAGAACTTAGAAAAGTTCCCATGCTTCATTTTTCATGGATGTTGAGGTGCTTTTCACGTGACGGCAGAAGTTGATGTTTTTCTGTGCCGAAATAGCTCAGTTGGGAGAGCGTTAGACTGAAGATCTAAAGGTCCCTGGTTCAATCCCGGGTTTCGACATCTGATGGGTTGACGAGGATGTTGAGGCGATTAGCTTTATCTCCTCCCTGTACTCTAGTGGCAGAGGCCTACTCCTCAATGTTACAACTTAGAAAAGTTCCCATTCCTTGCACCCCTCAGTGAGTAATATTGTAACATCCCTCTTACGGTTTGTGGAAAGTTTGTTTTCTGAAATGTCTGCTTCATTTTTCACAGATGTTGAGGTGCTTTTCAGGTGACGGGCAGAAGTTGATGTTTTTCTTTGCCGAAATAGTTCAGTTGGCAGAGCGTTAGACTGAAGATCTAACAGGCCTACTCCTCGATGTTACAACTTAGAAAAGTTCCCATGCTTCATTTTTCATGGATGTTGAGGTGCTTTTCACGTGACAGGCACCAGGTTGTGGCTTTTCTGTGCCGAAATAGCTCAGTTGGGAGAGCGTTAGACTGAAGATCCAAGAGGCCTACTCCTCGATGTTACAACTTAGAAAAGTTCCCATGCTTCATTTTTCATGGATGTTGAGGTGCTTTTCACGTGACGGCAGAAGTTGATGTTTTTCTGTGCCGAAATAGCTCAGTTGGGAGAGCGTTAGACTGAAGATCTAACAGGCCTACTCCTCGATGTTACAACTTAGAAAAGTTCCCATGCTTCATTTTTCATGGATGTTGAGGTGCTTTTCACGTGACGGTCACCAGGTTGTTGTTTTTCTGTGCCGAAATAGCTCAGTTGGGAGAGCGTTAGACCGAAGATCTAAGAGGCCTACTCCTCGATGTTAGAACTTAGAAAAGTTCCCATGCTTCATTTTTCATGGATGTTGAGGTGCTTTTCACCTGACGGCAGAAGTTGTTGTTTTTCTGTGCCGAAATAGCTCAGTTGGGAGAGCGTTAGACTGAAGATCTAAGAGGCCTACTCCTCGATGTTAGAACTTAGAAAAGTTATGCTTCATTTTTCATGGATGTTGAGGTGCTTTTCACGTGACAGCAGAAGTTGATGTTTTCTGTGCGAAATAGCTCAGTTGGGAGAGCGTTAAACTGAAGATCCAAGAGGCCGACTCCTCGATGTTAGAACTTAGAAAAGTTCCCATGCTTCATTTTTCATGGATGTTGAGGTGCTTTTCACCTGACGGGAACCAGGTTGTTGATTTTCTGTGCCGAAATAGCTCAGTTGGGAGAGCGTTAGACTGAAGATCTAAAGGTCCTGGTTCAATCCCGGGTTTCGGCATCTGATGGGTTGACGAGGATGTTGAGGCGATTAGCTTTATCTCCTCCCTGTACTCTAGTGGCAGAGGCCTACTCCTCAATGTTACAACTTAGAAAAGTTCCCATTCCTTGCACCCCATAATATCCTAGCATGCTGAAATAGCTCAGTGAGTAATATTGTAACATCCCTCTTACGGTTTGTGGAAAGTTTGTTTTCTGAAATGTCTGCTTCATTTTTCACAGATGTTGAGGTGCTTTTCAGGTGACGGGCAGAAGTTGATGTTTTTCTGTGCCGAAATAGCTCAGTTGGGAGAGCGTTAGACTGAAGATCTAAGAGGCCTACTCCTCGATGTTAGAACTTAGAAAAGTTCCCATGCTTATTTTTTCATGGATTTTGAGGTACTTTTCACCTGACGGGCACCAGGTTGGTGTTTTCTGTGCCGAAATAGCTCAGTTGGGAGAGCGTTAGACTGAAGATCTAACAGGCCTACTCCTCGATGTTAGAACTTAGAAAAGTTCCCATGCTTCATTTTTCATGGATGTTGAGGTGCTTTTCACCTGACGGCAGAAGTTGATGTTTTTCTGTGCCGAAATAGCTCAGTTGGGAGAGCGTTAGACTGAAGATCTAAGAGGCCTACTCCTCGATGTTACAACTTAGAAAAGTTCCCATGCTTCATTTTTCATGGATTTTGAGGTGCTTTTCACGTGACGGGCACCAGGTTGTTGTTTTTCTGTGCCGAAATAGCTCAGTTGGGAGAGCGTTAGACTGAAGATCTAAGAGGCCTACCTCAATGTTAAAACTTAGAAAAGTTCCCATTCCTTGCACCCCATACATCATAGCATGCTGTAGCTCAGTGAGTAGTTTGTTTTCTGAGATGTCTTCTTCATTTTTCATGGATGTTGAGGTGCTTTTCAGGTGACGGGCAGAAGTTGATGTTTTTCTTTGCCGAAATAGTTCAGTTGGCAGAGCGTTAGACTGAAGATCTAACAGGCCTATTCCTCGATGTTACAACTTAGAAAAGTTCCCATGCTTCATTTTTCATGGATGTTGAGGTGCTTTTCACGTGACAGGCACCAGGTTGTGGCTTTTCTGTGCCGAAATAGCTCAGTTGGGAGAGCGTTAGACTGAAGATCCAAGAGGCCTACTCCTCGATGTTAGAACTTAGAAAAGTTCCCATGCTTCATTTTTTCATGGATGTTGAGGTGCTTTTCACGTGACGGTCACCAGGTTGTTGTTTTTCTGTGCCGAAATAGCTCAGTTGGGAGAGCGTTAGACCGAAGATCTAAGAGGCCTACTCCTCGATGTTACAACTTAGAAAAGTTCCCATGCGCCATTTTTCATGGATGTTGAGGTGCTTTTCACCTGACGGCAGAAGTTGATGTTTTTCTGTGCCGAAATAGCTCAGTTGGGAGAGCGTTAGACTGAAGATCTAAAGGTCCCTGGTTCAATCCCGGGTTTCGGCATCTGATGGGTTGACGAGGATGTTGAGGCGATTAGCTTTATCTCCTCCCTGTACTCTAGTGGCAGAGGCCTACTCCTCAATGTTACAACTTAGAAAAGTTCCCATGCTTCATTTTTCATGGATGTTGAGGTGCTTTTCACCTGACGGGCAGAAGTTGATGTTTTTCTGTGCCGAAATAGCTCAGTTGGGAGAGCGTTAGACTGAAGATCTAACAGGCCTACTCCTCGATGTTAGAACTTAGAAAAGTTCCCATGCTTATTTTTTCATGGATTTTGAGGTGCTTTTCACGTGACGGTCACCAGGTTGTTGTTTTTCTGTGCCGAAATAGCTCAGTTGGGAGAGCGTTAGACCGAAGATCTAAGAGGCCTACTCCTCGATGTTCAAACTTAGAACAGTTCCCATGCTTCATTTTTCATGGATGTTGAGGTGCTTTTCACGTGACAGGCACCAGGTTGTGGCTTTTCTGTGCCGAAATAGCTCAGTTGGGAGAGCGTTAGACTGAAGATCCAAGAGGCCTACTCCTCGATGTTAGAACTTAGAAAAGTTCCCATGCTTCATTTTTCATGGATGTTGAGGTGCTTTTCACCTGACGGGAACCAGGTTGTTGATTTTCTGTGCCGAAATAGCTCAGTTGGGAGAGCGTTAGACTGAAGATCTAAAGGTCCCTGGTTCAATCCCGGGTTTCGGCATCTGATGGGTTGACGAGGATGTTGAGGCGATTAGCTTTATCTCCTCCCTGTACTCTAGTGGCAGAGGCCTACTCCTCAATGTTACAACTTAGAAAAGTTCCCATTCCTTTCACCCCATAATATCCTAGAATGCTCGTATAGCTCAGTGAGTAATATTGTAACATCCCTCTTACGGTTTGTGGAAAGTTTGTTTTCTGAAATGTCTGCTTCATTTTTCACAGATGTTGAGGTGCTTTTCAGGTGACGGGCAGAAGTTGATGTTTTTCTGTGCCGAAATAGCTCAGTTGGGAGAGCGTTAGACTGAAGATCTAACAGGCCTACTCCTCAATGTTACAACTTAGAAAAGTTCCCATTCCTTGCACCCCATAACATCCTAGCATGCTGAAATAGCTCAGTGAGTAATATTGTAACATCCCTCTTACGGTTTGTGGAAAGTTTGTTTTCTGAAATGTCTGCTTCATTTTTCATGGATGTTGAGGTGCTTTTCACGTGACAGGCACCAGGTTGTTGTTTTTCTGTGCCGAAATAGCTCAGTTGGGAGAGCGTTAGACCGAAGATCTAAGAGGCCTACTCCTCGATGTTCAAACTTAGAACAGTTCCCATGCTTCATTTTTCACAGATGTTGAGGTGCTTTTCAGGTGACGGGCAGAAGTTGATGTTTTTCTTTGCCGAAATAGTTCAGTTGGCAGAGCGTTAGATTGAAGATCTAACAGGCCTATTCCTCGATGTTACAACTTAGAAAAGTTCCCATGCTTCATTTTTCATGGATGTTGAGGTGCTTTTCACGTGACAGGCACCAGGTTGTGGCTTTTCTGTGCCGAAATAGCTCAGTTGGGAGAGCGTTAGACCGAAGATCTAAGAGGCGTACTCCTCGATGTTCAAACTTAGAACAGTTCCCATGCTTCAGTTTTCATTGATATTGAGGTACTTTTCACCTGACGGGCACCAGGTTGTTGTTTTTCTGTGCCGAAATAGCTCAGTTGGGAGAGCGTTAGACTGAAGATCTAAGAGGCCTACTCCTCGATGTTACAACTTAGAAAAGTTCCCATGCTTATTTTTTCATGGATGTTGAGGTGCTTTTCACGTGACGGTCACCAGGTTGTTTTTTTTTCTGTGCCGAAATAGCTCAGTTGGGAAAGCGTTAGACTGAAGATCTAACAGGCCTATTCCTCGATGTTACAACTTAGAAAAGTTCCCATGCTTCATTTTTCATGGATGTTGAGGTGCTTTTCACGTGACAGGCACCAGGTTGTGGCTTTTCTGTGCCGAAATAGCTCAGTTGGGAGAGTGTTAGACCGAAGATCTAAGAGGCCGACTCCTCGATGTTAGAGCTTAGAAAAGTTCCCATGCGTCATTTTTCATGGATGTTGAGGTGCTTTTCACGTGACGGGAACCAGGTTGTTATTTTTCTGTGCCGAAATAGCTCAGTTGGGAGAGCGTTAGACCGAAGATCTAAGAGGCGTACTCCTCGATGTTCAAACTTAGAACAGTTCCCATGCTTCATTTTTCATTGATGTTGAGGTACTTTTCAGCTGACGGGCACCAGGTTGTTGTTTTTCTGTGCCGAAATAGCTCAGTTGGGAGAGCGTTAGACTGAAGATCTAAGAGGCCTACTCCTCGATGTTAGAACTTAGAAAAGTTCCCATTCCTTTCACCCCATAATATCCTAGAATGCTCGTATAGCTCAGTGAGTAATATTGTAACATCCCTCTTACGGTTTGTGGAAAGTTTGTTTTCTGAAATGTCTGCTTCATTTTTCACAGATGTTGAGGTGCTTTTCAGGTGACGGGCAGAAGTTGATGTTTTTCTTTTCCGAAATAGCTCAGTTGGGAGAGCGTTAGACTGAAGATCTAAGAGGCCTACTCCTCGATGTTAGAACTTAGAAAAGTTCCCATTCCTTTCACCCCATAATATCCTAGAATGCTCGTATAGCTCAGTGAGTAATATTGTAACATCCCTCTTACGGTTTGTGGAAAGTTTGTTTTCTGAAATGTCTGCTTCATTTTTCACAGATGTTGAGGTGCTTTTCAGGTGACGGGCAGAAGTTGATGTTTTCTTTGCCGAAATAGTTCAGTTGGCAGAGCGTTAGACTGAAGATCTAACAGGCCTACTCCTCGATGTTAGAACTTAGAAAAGTTCCCATTCCTTGCACCCCATAACATCCTAGCATGCTGAAATAGCTCAGTGAGTAATATTGTAACATCCGTCTTACGGTTTGTGGAAAGTTTGTTTTCTGAAATGTCTGCTTCATTTTTCATGGATGTTGAGGTGCTTTTCACCTGACGGGAACCAGGTTGTGGCTTTTTTGTGCCGAAATAGCTCAGTTGGGAGAACTCATTTGGGAGAGTGTTAGACTGAAGATCTAAAGGTCCCTGGTTCAATCCCAGGTTTCGGCATCTGATGGGTTGACGAGGCTGTTGAGGCGATTAGCTTTATCTCCTCCCTGTACTCTAGTGGCAGAGGCCTACTCCTCAATGTTACAACTTAGAAAAGTTCCCATTCCTTGCACCCCATAATATCCTAGCATGCTGAAATAGCTCAATGAGTAATATTGTAACATCCCTCTTACGGTTTGTGGAAAGTTTGTTTTCTGAAATGTCTGCTTCGTTTTTCACAGATGTTGAGGTGCTTTTCACGTGACAGGCACCAGGTTGTTGTTTTTCTGTGCCGAAATAGCTCAGTTGGGAGAGTGTTAGACCGAAGATCTAAGAGGCCTACTCCTCGATGTTAGAACTTTGAAAAGTTCCCATGCTTATTTTTTCATGGATTTTGAGGTACTTTTCACCTGACGGTCACCAGGTTGGTGTTTTTCTGTGCCGAAATAGCTCAGTTGGGAGAGCGTTAGACCGAAGATCTAAGAGGCCTACTCCTCGATGTTAGAACTTAGAAAAGTTCCCATGCTTCATTTTTCATGGATGTTGAGGTACTTTTCACCTGACGGGAACCAGGTTGTTGTTTTTCTGTGCCGAAATAGCTCAGTTGGGAGAGCGTTAGACCGAAGATCTAAGAGGCGTACTCCTCGATGTTCAAACTTAGAACAGTTCCCATGCTTCATTTTTCATTGATGTTGAGGTACTTTTCACCTGACGGGCACCAGGTTGTTGTTTTTCTGTGCCGAAATAGCTCAGTTGGGAGAGCGTTAGACTGAAGATCTAAAGGTCCCTGGTTCAATCCCGGGTTTCGGCATCTGATGGGTTGACGAGAATATTGAGGCCATTAGTATAATCTTCTCCCTGTACTCTAGTGGCAGAGGCCTACTCCTCAATGTTAAAACTTAGAAAAGTTCCCATTCCTTGCACCCCATAACATCATAGCATGCTGAAATAGCTCAGTGAGTAATATTGTAACCTCCCTCTTACGGTTTGTGGAAAGTTTGTTTTCTGAGATGTCTGCTTCATTTTTCACAGATGTTGAGGTGCGTTTCAGGTGACGGGCAGAAGTTGATGTTTTTCTTTGCCGAAATAGTTCAGTTGGCAGAGCGTTAGACTGAAGATCTAACAGGCCTATTCCTCGATGTTACAACTTAGAAAAGTTCCCATGCTTCATTTTTCATGGATGTTGAGGTGCTTTTCACGTGACAGGCACCAGGTTGTGGCTTTTCTGTGCCGAAATAGCTCAGTTGGGAGAACGTTAGACTGAAGATCCAAGAGGCCGACTCCTCGATGTTAGAACTTTGAAAAGTTCCCATGCTTCATTTTTCATGGATGTTGAGGTGCTTTTCACGTGACGGTCACCAGGTTGTTGTTTTTCTGTGCCGAAATAGCTCAGTTGGGAGAGCGTTAGACCGAAGATCTAAGAGGCCTACTCCTCGATGTTACAACTTAGAAAAGTTCCCATGCGCCATTTTTCATGGATGTTGAGGTGCTTTTCACCTGACGGCAGAAGTTGATGTTTTTCTGTGCCGAAATAGCTCAGTTGGGAGAGCGTTAGACTGAAGATCTAAAGGTCCCTGGTTCAATCCCGGGTTTCGGCATCTGATGGGTTGACGAGGATGTTGAGGCGATTAGCTTTATCTCCTCCCTGTACTCTAGTGGCAGAGGCCTACTCCTCAATGTTAAAACTTAGAAAAGTTCCCATTCCTTGTAGCCCATAATATCCTAGCATGCTGAGATAGCTCAGTGAGTAATATTGTAACATCCCTCTTACGGTTTGTGGAAAGTTTGTTTTCTGAGATGTCTGCTTCATTTTTAACAGATGTTGAGGTGCTTTTCAGGTGACGGGCAGAGGTTGATGTTTTTCTTTGCCGAAATAGTTCAGTTGGCAGAGCGTTAGACTGAAGATCTAACAGGCCTACTCCTCGATGTTACAACTTAGAAAAGTTCCCATGCTTCATTTTTCATGGATGTTGAGGTGCTTTTCACGTGACAGGCACCAGGTTGTGGCTTTTCTGTGCCGAAATAGCTCAGTTGGGAGAACGTTAGACTGAAGATCCAAGAGGCCGACTCCTCGATGTTAGAACTTTGAAAAGTTCCCATGCTTCATTTTTCATGGATGTTGAGGTGCTTTTCACCTGACGGGCAGAAGTTGATGTTTTTCTGTGCCGAAATAGCTCAGTTGGGAGAGCCTTAGACTGAAGATCTAACAGGCCTACTCCTCGATGTTAGAACTTAGAAAAGTTCCCATGCTTATTTTTTCATGGATTTTGAGGTGCTTTTCACGTGACGGTCACCAGGTTGTTGTTTTTCTGTGCCGAAATAGCTCAGTTGGGAGAGCGTTAGACCGAAGATCTAAGAGGCGTACTCCTCGATGTTCAAACTTAGAACAGTTCCCATGCTTCATTTTTCATGGATGTTGAGGTGCTTTTCACGTGACAGGCACCAGGTTGTGGCTTTTCTGTGCCGAAATAGCTCAGTTGGGAGAACGTTAGACTGAAGATCCAAGAGGCCTACTCCTCGATGTTAGAACTTAGAAAAGTTCCCATGCTTCATTTTTCATGGATGTTGAGGTGCTTTTCACCTGACGGCAGAAGTTGATGTTTTTCTGTGCCGAAATAGCTCAGTTGGGAGAGCGTTAGACTGAAGATCTAAAGGTCCCTGGTTCAATCCCGGGTTTCGGCATCTGATGGGTTGACGAGGATGTTGAGGCGATTAGCTTTATCTCCTCCCTGTACTCTAGTGGCAGAGGCCTACTCCTCAATGTTACAACTTAGAAAAGTTCCCATTCCTTGCACCCCATAATATCCTAGCATGCTGAAATAGCTCAGTGAGTAATATTGTAACATCCGTCTTACGGTTTGTGGAAAGTTTGTTTTCTGAAATGTCTGCTTCATTTTTCATGGATGTTGAGGTGCTTTTCACGTGACGGGAACCAGGTTGTTGTTTTTCTGTGCCGAAATAGCTCAGTTGGGAGAGCGTTAGACTGAAGATCTAAGAGGCCTACTCCTCGATGGGCTGATGGGCTTTCTTTTCAGGACGTATTGCCTTGATGGTTAGAACAGTTTACCTAGATCAGTCCGGGGCCTTTCTTTGTGGTTTTCTCAAAGGTTTCCGCCAGCATATGGATGTTTTTGATGTTCACATATATATATGAATGACAAACAATTAGGAGAATTAATATGGGAGGAAATCACCAATTTGAGAGTGGTGCACAAGGAACTACCAAATACTCAATCTAAACATAATGAATGGGCTGTTAGTTTTTCCTAGAGAAACAGAGGCAAAGACACACATCCCTGTCTACATTAGTGGAGCTGAGGTGGAGCAGGTGAACAGTTCCAGGTTCCTGGGAATGAACATCACAGAGAAGCTGCCATGGTCATCACACATCTCCACCCTGGTATAATAAAGCTCAGAAATGACTGTACTTCTTAAGAAGGCTAAATTCCTGTGCCAAGTTCTTCTTAACTTTTACAGAGGAGCAATAGAAAGCATCCTGACTGGAAACATCACGAACTGGCCTGGGATGCGCGTGGCCCAGGACAGGAAGGCTCTGCAGCAGCTGATTAACTCTGCCCGGAACAACATGGGCACCCATCTACTGAGCATCAGTGATATCAGAGAGGTGAGGGGCCTGTGCAGAGCCCAGGGGATACTAAAGGACAATACCTCCCCAGCCACAGCATGTTCACCCTGCTGCTGTCTGGCAAGCCATTCCACTACCATACCACCAGACTTCACTGCAGTTTCTTTCCTCAGGCTGTGAGACTGAATTCAACCTCCACACTCCACCATAAAAAAATGTTTTATTTTTATGACTTGATTACTTATTCATTCATTTATAGAACTTTAACTATAATTTTGTTATACAGTCTTGTGTTGCTGGAATTGACATCACAGCTTGTGAGATCAGTTGTGGTGTCTTCTTTGGCTTTAGGAGGAGGTCATCAGGGTTGTCTCTGCTTGGGCCCGGAGGTTACGCATTTTAATGGAGAGCCTGACTCATAAACTGGGGCTGGCGAGTTTCAAAGACGTAGCCTAGACATTTACCAAACATGGAGAGATCTACTGTAACAGGGAGACGCTATTGTTTTGCATTATAGGAAGTGTAGGATCTGGTGTTCGTGGACCCGAACTCAGAATAGGGATTAAAAGTCAGGATATTTGATCAGTTTTAATCATTTATCTTTAATTGTTTCTCTCGCAAGTCCCCCAACTTCTTCGGGGAGTAATATTAAATTGCTGGAATACCCCTTTAATCTCCAGCCTTCGTTCATTTCTAGACAATCTGCTAACATATTAGAGCATTATCGCCAAGACTGTAGCGCTAACTAACTCTGAGGACAGCGAGTTCGTGTCCAGCTTTTGTCTGGAGATTTAAAAGCTCAGGGATAAGTTTACATCCAACAATTACACACAACTTTCGAGGGTTTTGAAAGCTGCTTATGATGGAACAGTGGTTCTCCCGCCGTCATGTTGGGAGATAACATTCACAGAAAATGAGTTGGGGCAGTTAAATGAAGATATGGTTTTCGGTGGTCTTTTTGGTATCTCGAACTTCTTGGCTAGGCCCTCAATATCGCCATCAACTGTTAAGGAGGAGAGCAAGTACATTTTTATCAAGCCTTGTGAAAACTGCGTCTCCTCCACGAGATTATCACACCAACACATTTAGAGTAAAGGCATTAGTTTGACATGGCCCACGTCATCCCAGCGATCGATTTCCGCATTTCCTGTGTCCTCGAGAGCTTTAGGGAGTCTGGGCAGGTGAGTGACGGCACCGCACACCTGTCACTTATTAGTCGAGTGGCTTCCAACCGAGCCTGGACTCGGAAGACAACATGCTTTCCTTTGCTGGACTTACACGGAAAATGTAAGAGGATAAGTACCGTCAGCGGGCTGGCCCAACACGCATTTCTCAGTCGAGGTCAGCGGATTAATCGGCTTTCAATATTTCAGGAACTCCTTGGCGTTTTCATTCCTCTTCTTCATACTGGTGCCTCGTACCATATCGTTCGGTGAGTAGCGCGTTGTGTCCGGCATGTGACCGGGGTAAGTTGAAGCGCACTGGGTTGCATTTGGAGAGATTCCCATCGCTTGTCTTCCAGGACGCTGCGACGATATTTCCTTCTCGATATGTTGGATGAGCAAGGACGATGCTCTGGAGAGGTAAACACACGAGAGACACCTTTCTGACTGTGCCCCGTTGAGTGTTGCGGGTCAGTGCTTAATGGAACGCCCGACAAAGTGCGTTTCCTGCTTTATGAAGAGAACCTCACGCCAAACTGCATTTAGAAAAACCCAGTTTAGTGTTTCGCTGTTCATCGGCAGCGCTGGACCAACGGTTAAACATTACTGAGGAGATGTTAAGGATCATTGTATTGTCCTGTTATATTCGGCACACATTATTTAAATTTAATGTCACTTTTCAATATGTTCTCCACACTAATACAAATGAAGAACCAGAACAAGTTTTTTTTTTTTTTTTGGCCGAAGCGGCTCCTTCACCCTCTATGAAATGAAATATCTTCATTTGTTCTGACTCGTCTTCTGGCCAAAAGTATGTGGATATCTGAGCACTAACCTAATGTGTGATTGTTGAACATGTCACTACAAAAGCGTGGGCATTAATCCCGCGCCATAACAGCCTCCAGTCTTGTGGGAAGGCTTTCCACCGCATTGTGTTACCTGGCTGCAGGAGTTTGCTCCCATTCAGGCCCACAGGGATATTAGTGAGGTCTAACCCTGATGCTGGATGAAAAGGCCTGGCTTGGGTAGGCATCCCGGTTCATCCTAAAAGTGCTGGATGGGGCTGAGATCAGGGGTGTGTGCAGGACAGTCCGCACCAAACTGTTGAACTGTGAAAATTGGCCCCAGACGAAAAGTAGTGTGTCCACATACATTTGACCATATACTGCACCTTGGACTGGCTGACTTAATGTGTGAGATGGATACTGAATTGAGGATCGACTGGTAAGATGAAAGATTTGTTAAATGAAGTCAAGTTCTGCCGGGTGTGTTCATGTCCATAATCAGGGCAACGATAAACGGACCGATTTTTAGACATGGTTTGGAATGACCTCTTATACTTTCAGGCAAAATGGAAACCTGTGGCTCAATGACACCGCACTAAAATCCATCAGGAAGGTGGGTAAAGTCACCTCCCTTACAGTGGATCCAGCTGTGGAAAACAAGCTAACCCTTAAGTATGGAGGCTCTGTTCAGGCATGGACTCTAACGATTACTCCACGTAAGCATGCTAGATTTATCTGTAATTGATATTTTACCCACTACGTGTACCCGATAGTAACAAGATATGAAATGAACTGCATTCATCTCACTCCAAGGTACAAAATTCACTAAAATTAGAGGCCGGCAGAAGCCTCTGGAGCATCCAACACATGCCACTAAGGTACAGCTGACATAATGCTCATCAAAATACAATTCTGTGCAGATGTATAGGCATGCTAGATTTTTATGCACTCATTTTGATACTTCCGTCTCGCTGTGTGTATTGACTGCATTCCCTCGTTCTTTCTTCAGGGCTTCCTGGACCTGTTGGGTCCATCCGAGGTGTTTGCATGTGAAAACGGCACATTATTTTTCCACCAGGATGAAAACTTCTTTCTTGCTATTGGTGAGATTATCTGGTTGTTTTTGTATTCAGTGTACTTTTGTCTCTAAGCCTCTGTGTTGGCCTGGCCTCAGGGTTTTAGTGGCATAATTTGGTTAGGATTTGGTTTAGGGTTAACGCTCCTTTTTTTTAACTGTAGAATTTGTTCCGAGGTAAAGTTAGGGGTGATTTTTGAATCACTTCTTAAGGGAATAGTTAAGCGTTTTGGGAATTTTGCTTTCTGGCCCAGAGTTGGATAAGATCAATTCCCACTCGCTCACTGTTAACCTGCACAAGTTCACCTGGCTGAAAAATTTTGGGGCAACCAGTTGTCCTAAAATAATTAAGGTTTGGATAATGGAGAACCTAATTTGTTTGATTGAAATTGCCTTAAATGCTGACGAGATTGGAAGTATCACTTTAAGTTCAATACAATAAAAGCCAAATAATTTTTACTTAAAATATTTAAGGTTTGAAAACTCAGTGTGTCTTGATACTAAAAAACACACAATGGGAAAAAATGTATCAAAATATGATTTGAAATAACTTAACAGCAATAAAACACACATTGTTTCAAAACATTCAATGTACCATTTCATCCCTAAAAACAAGACTAGGTCAAAACCTCGTCCCTGGACCACCCTTTATCTGTTTGCTTCTTTCCTACTCTCTGCGCTCACATATAAAGTATTTTAATGCAGCTGAATTCCCATTAAATCTGTTCTCATTTACATGTTTGTCTTTCTGTTGTCAGACAACGGAACAAGTATGAAAAAGTGACTGAAATGTGGCCCATTAAGACGACATGTCAACCAGCAGTCACTTCCAAGACATTTCCAAGCTGCTACTCTGCTGCTAAAATCCTGGTTTTATAACCAAGACGTCGTCTGACAGAATCACCAGACACATAAGTTCGAGACAATGACTGTGCTGTGATTTCAGCTGCATTTAACTGTAAAATAATCAGTCAGAGAGAAAGTTGGAAGCACATTCACGTCTGTGTCAGCTGCCGTGCGGCCATTTGAATGAGATGCATAGGTGTTGCCTGCGGAGGGAAAGCCTGACCCTGGGCTTGCATGCCAATACCTGCAATTCTCTTCTACGGAAAGTAGCTAAAGTTTGTCCAGAAAGTCGCTGGATTTGTCGCTAGTGCTCTTGTGAAGAAAACTCAGTAAAGGGTCTGAAAAGTCGGTAAATCTAGCCACAAAGGCTCTAAGTTGGCAGCACTGACTGTAAACACCTCCTGATGACGGAATGGAAACTGTTTGCGCCAATTAAGTTTGAAAGAGCAACGGCCAGTGGTGAAACTCCAACACTTTGTCAGTCATTTGCATTTATAGGGCTGGCCTCGCTGTTACGGTCCAGCCGAAAATACTTTTATACTTTGTCAGAGCAGGCTAGTCCTACACATGGAAGCTGATTTTGTAGATTTTAAATTTTGGGTGTTGGCTCACCTCTACCCAGGTTCTGCATCGTAATAGACGGAATAAAGAATAAAGTGCAGCAGGTTAATGCGCTTTGGGTACTCCAGGTGCAGTTCACAGGGCCAGAAAGGAGGCATGGTGACCTAGGTACAGGTCTGACAACACTGCCTTCCAAGATGATCCCTGCTTTTGATGGGTTGAGGGGAGGAGAAGCCAGGTTTTGGGCCACATCTTACTGAAGGCAGATTCCATCACAAATGTATTTGAGGGTGTTCTCTCGCTTCTTTAAGATGTTCATCAGGCTTGGACAGGAAGCACATCAAAACGTTTTTCCTTTTTCATAAAAAGATAAAAACAAGCCAATTGTCAAAAAGCAGCAGCGGCTGAAAGTGGCTAACATTCATTACATTACGTCAATATGTCTATTCATTGTGGAATATCATTTTCACATTAAAATTCAAACTTAAGTAATTCTGAAACAATTTGTCACTTAAGCCTGAACTTACTGAATTTTGTGATATGAAGGGAGAAAATGACTTAACCCTCTGAACACCCTGGCAGTCAGCAGCCAAACTGGTCCATAGTCGTCCAATGATGGTGAAAAAATGTTGAGCACAGAAACTGGTGGCGATTCCAGCTGCAGGTCCCTGTTAGTCCACACAGCTTAGGTCTAAGATATTTCACCAACTGCTGACCAGACAGACATTAAAAGTACAGTGGACATTCTCGGTTCCCAGAGGATGAATCTGTGTCTGTTCAGTGCCTTTGACCGTTTGTTCAGCCCCATCATCAGGCCGAAATGCCAAGAAATCTCAATCTAGACTGGCATTAAGTTAAATTACTCCTGCCACTGTCCTTGTCATAAGCACAATCATCCTAGTATATGTGATTATTCTTGATGGTTTAATACTGCTGTTAGGTCATGTCTCTGCATCCCTGAACACTTTGTATGACTGAAACCCCCTCTTCTTTCATCCTAGGCCACACTATGCGTTTACCTATCAAGCTGGAGTCCAGGAGTCCCTCTATGTTGCTGGTCTCCTGGGTGGAGAACAGGCCAGCCATCAGCAACAGCCACACTGTAACCCTGTACCGCACTGAGCTGGACTCCTATAACACACTCAGCATGGACTCTACCATCCGCAGTCACTACCGCTTCACGGCTCTGGACTCCTGCAGCCCCTATGTGGCCTGTGTGGAGATTGCAGGCACTCGCTCCTTCACCTGCCTCTCAGCTCTTACTGGTATGGACTGGTGGTAGGATGAATTAGGAGACATCCTGAAAGGGCCAGTTCACACAAATGAGAAAAAAAACATATTTCTCATGTACATACTGTGAGGTATACCCATGTAGACACTTAGCAGATAGCTCTGGTTCTATTTGTCCAAATGTATCAGATATCTGTCTGAAAATCTTAGCTCCAAGCCACTACAGTGGAGGTAAATTGAATATTTTTTGGTGTTTAAAGCTTGAAAAAATGAAAATATCAATCAGACTTTTTTTTTTGTTTTTTTTTTTTTTATAATTTGGGTGAACCAAATCATAATGCGACTTTCATGTCTCTACAATTTATTTTTAATATAGAAGTAAAGTGAACTAGCATGTGTGCGTGGAAGGTAAACAAAACTTTGGAAAAGTTTAGAATTTGGTCGACAATAAAGTAAAGTTCACTTAATATGTAGTCAATGGACTAAAAATGCAAAACCAGCAGGATGGTGAGCGATTCAGCTGCAGTTACCCTCCTGGGTATTGTTGTCATAAGTGGAAGTTTTCAGCATATGTAAATACTTCTCCAGTTCTTGATGGTTTCTCTACCAGACCCAGACATTCCCAAGGACTTTGAGGTGGCGTCATGGAACAGCAGCAGCATATCGTTGATCTGGGACTGCCCTGAGAACCAAAAGTACTCTCTCTTCCTCCTGACCGCCTTCTATCTCAATGGGACGGACCACATAACAGAGGAAGTGCCCCTCTGGCACAACGAGGACAGCCTTATGTTCACCTTGCCTAACCTGTGGCCCTGCAGCAGGGTCAAGTTCGGCTTACAGACTGTTTGCCAGGCAGGGATGGAGTCCCGCTACAGCAAGATGGTCCTGAATGACGGCAACTCTGGTAAATTTGAACCCATTATAGACCCGATGTAATGGGTTGATGTTGAACTTGACAGTGGTCGTATGTTTGGAGTTCCTTTCTTAGCACAGCTACACGGTTACTGTAAAACCTGTGAAATCCGAAGTAATCTCATTTTCTTTACACATTTTATTTTTTAGATCTCACCTACTGTTAATGTTAGTTTTAGTGTTAGCGGTCATTGTCCCTGTCTTTAAGTGAGAAAAGACTATCGTACTTAACAGATGCCCCCTCTGCTCCTCAGTCCACTCCAGTATCTGGGCCCTGCGTCAGACATCGTTTGGCCCTGACAACTACACCCTGAGGTGGGAGGTGAGGAACACCTCGTCTATCTCCATGTTCAGAGTTTACAACGATGGAGCGCTGCAGGGCACCACGCTCACGACCAGCTACACCGTTGGGGGGCTGCTGCCATGCCAACAGTACCAAGCCAAGGTGGAGGCGCTGTGTGGAGAAAGTGTGCTCATGAGTACCGAGACAGTCACAGCACACACAGGTAATGTAGAAACTGATGACAAGACAGAACAGCCCTGTCAAGCACATATGGTCCCATTGAGGCTGGACGCAAGTTCAAAAACGCGCCATTCGATCATACATACCCTCTCTGTTGAGAGAAAGCTGGATCAAATGGTAGCTAAAATCTCTGATGAAAGAATTAGTCATGTCCACCCAGGATGACTGATGAGGAGAGGTCAGAAACGATCAGCTCGTGGATTTTATTCAGAGATGGTTAGTGTAGTGGTTAATCTGTAACATGTTGAACTGCATCGTCATTTCACCCATCATAACTAACATAGCAAATAAAATTTTGCAATATGAAAACTAAGAGAAACCAGACTAAGAGTCGACAGCCAGTAGCTTCCCCACCCCAGCAGCTCTGTGAGGCTGTACTTACACACACTGCTGCTTTGAGTAGAATGCTATCGCTGACATGGCAAGATGCTAACCGTGACAATGCTAACATGCTGATGTTTAGCAGGTATGATGTTTAACATGTTCGCCATCTTAGTGTGTTAGCATGCTAACATTCAATAACTAGCACCAAACACGTCAAACAAGGGGAGGTCATTAGTTTAGCAGGTATTTGGTCATAAACCAAAGAACTTAAGAAATTCAAATTTCACGGTGCTACGTGAAAAGTTTAAAGATCACCAAAGTTGTTATAAGTTGTCACGGGTGGGGCGTGATTTTTCTCTGTACTGAATTTCATGTCAATCCATCCTGTAGTTGTGAAGCTCTCACTCAGAACTCAAATGTCAACCTCATTGGATACTATGTCCTAAAAAATGTAAAATAGAAACATGAATTTAAGAAAACATAACTGAAAATTCACTTAAGCAGAGCAAAAGGAACCACTTCATTAGGATAGATGTGAGAAATGAGGAAAGACTGCTAAATTAAAGCACCGGCCTGATATTCAGTCAAAGGGTGTACATGGCTTGTGTTTCCTGCCCCTGTGCAGGAGCTGATGCTCCAAATTTAGATACGGGTCTAAGAAACGAATTCCTGCTCACTAGCCCTTCACTTCACTGACAATGGGGAGGGTAGGACATTACAGGCAAACGGTTGGATACACTCGCCACTCTCCACCATGACCAGAAAACATCCATCACAATGGATACTGATAGACTCCCAGCTTGGTCAGATGACTTATGTTCTCTTCCCCCATGAATACATAACAATCCCGGAACATTAGCATGTGCTATAAAACAGATTGTATGTTCTGTAATACAAATCAGTTACGTCTTTCCAGGGACACAGCGACAGTTCCTTATATTCTAACTGTAGCAAAGTATAGTTATAGTTATGTGCGCTATCAAAATATTGTTAAAATGACTAAGAAGGAAGTTGTGATATGTTTTCTTCAGTATCCAGCACCTGAGCTTCTGTTTAAAGGTAGTGGAGAATGACAAGCCGGCATCAGTCCAGATGTACTGTTGGAGCCTTTTTCATGTCCATTTCAACTCTACACCAGCTGCTTTGTTCATGTGCAGGGTTTGCCATACTATGGGGCAAGTATGTAGGGTCCACAGAAAGCAAAGATGGCAGCAAATTATGTCAGATTATTTCAGCAGCCCTCCGCAATCAAGCCAAACGATCAGTTTTATATTTATACATTTATAATTCTGCCCTTGAGAGTGAAGTATTACCTACTGCAGCAGATATTTCAAAGAGTAGATCAAGTCCTGTATGAGATGGCAACAAGTTTCTGTCCTATTTACATTTTACTGACTCAATAAGTTGGGAAAGTAAAAGCAGTCAATTAATTTAAATTTATTTTTTTAAATAAATTTTAATCTGGTTATCAGACATTTTATTGGTGACATTTGGGCTCCATATAAAAGCAGGGTCACTACTGCACTACATGGTGTATTGGCTTGATTTATATTTTGATAAATTATCTGTTGCTTTGGGGCTAAATTGCAAGTTTTTTGATTTTGTTTGTTAGTGTTTGTTTTGTCTGTGTGTACAGTGTATGTATTTCTCTGTAATCTGTGTGTATCCAGGACCTCGTGGTGTGTCTGAGCTCAGGTACCGCGCTAACGACTCCACTGCCCTTTGGATACCCGGTACCATGCAACAGTCAGCTGTAGCCTTCCTATATGAGCTGTCCATGGAGAATGGCACCACCATCCATAGCAGCCGTGTGACAGACACACAGCTGCGTCTCCCGGGGCTGGAGGAAGGGAAGTCCTACATCCTTGACGTATGGGAGGAATGTGATGGACAATGGGAGTCTGACCATTCTCATTTGTGTTTTGAGGGAGCTAACTCGTCTTCAGGGTTCCTTTTGAGGGCTGCTGGACCTTTCCAGGACCTAGGTCAGTCTGAGGTATCATTAGTCCGACAAGACTTCTGTACAGTCCTGGTAGAAATTATTGGCACCCCCAGTATCTTCAGAAATAAATGCAAATGAACCAATTCTGTATAATCAAAATATTTTAATAAAATGTCCAAGGTGACTGAAGAAAATAAATATTACAAAAACAAAATGTACCTCAGACACAATTATTAGCAGCCTTCACTGATATTTGGTTGCAGAACCTTTGGCAACAGTAACAGCCTCTAAACGTTTCTTGTAGCCATCTAGAAGCTTCTTGTACCTCTGCTGGTAGTTTCTGCTGCTACTTCCATTGCTATGGGTTCAAGCTCTTAAGTTTAAAGGAGTCCTTTCTGCAACAGCAGATTTCTGCTCTCTCCAAAGGTTTTCAGTAGGATTTTAGGCCAAGCCTTTGCCCACGGAGCCCGACTTGGTTTAGTGTATAGTGTGTGGCGTATGGTACGGGCTGAAACCACCACTCCAGATTTGATCCAGATCAGCCTGAAGCTCTTTAGATGTCTTACGTGGTATTTTTTCCACAATCCGCATCAACCTTCAGACTTCTCTGGAGTTTCTCCTTAGCATCATGTCCTGAAAGTGTCTTAACAGTTTTATGACTGTGAAACTTCTTGATAACATTATGAACTGTTGAAACAGGGATTTCAAGATCTTTGCCATTTGCCTTGTAGGCTTTGGAATTGTTATGTCTTTTGATAATAGAAATTCTGATGCTCTCAGGCAGGCTCTCCTGTCTTTGCCATTGTGAAAAAGACACTGGAAACAATCAGCCCCTTTTTTTATGCAGTAAAACCATCATTCATTGGTTAATTCAGGTCATTTGAACACTGAAAATTAAGCACAGGTGAGTCTTGTTTTCTGTTTTATTTGAGGAACTCCTTTAAATTCATCAAAAGTTGCCAATAATTGTCATGCATACATTTTATGTCTGTGTTTTTTATTTCACTATGTGAAATTTCATTCAGTAACTTTGGACATTTTATTAAAATAGTGATTATACAAAATTGATTAATTTACATTTATTTCTGAAGATATTTTAACTTCTGTAAAATTGTTATGAGGTGTTTTTTGTTCTGAGTTACTGGTTTCATCTGACTAGACATCAAGACAATCCAGTCTTGGATGCAGCCTAACAATCGAGTATTTAAGAAAGCTCGAGTACAAAGAAAAAACTGCCAGTGCAGAAAAAAAATTCCAAACAAAATTTTTTCTACAATGTATGCCTAAATCGGATTATGATATACATGATTTATTTGTCAATTGTCTTTCATGATAAAACCTAACCCACTTTATTTCCATATCATTGGTACTGTAGAGCTGCAGTTAGATTTTTCCAGCATGGGTCTCACAATGGTTGTGCCCTGGTCACTGCCTGAGGATCCACAGGATGATGCATCAGAACTAAGAACCAAAATGGAGAAGATTTTCAAAGATAAGGTGGGAGAACATTCACTGTTTACATCAGTGATTAGACTACAGATCCAGTTTTCATCCTATTTATACACTCCTGTATAGTTTATGCAGTATAGTCCAGAGTTTTGTATGATTTGCTGAGTTACAGAATTATCTTAAAATTAAAATATTTTAAATAGTTTTTGTCTGAAATCTATTCAAGTTTGGTTTTTGTTGACATGTTGAGTGGAAGTCACAAAGAATACTTAACTTCACTTTTACAAACACTGAGAGTCAACTGAGAAGACATCATCATGGCAACCACTAGACTGAGAGCTCAAATCTCATTCACAAGACTTGAGATTTACACCAAACGCAGTAACGCTAACATGTCAAGCTAACATTACAATTAAACTCTCTACAACGTTGAAGGGAAAATATTCTGGTCCATCATTGCCAAAAGACTAACATTTACTCACCAATGAGGATGTTGACGCAACTGTCCCGAAAGGAGGAGTCCCGGGGTACTCTGGATGCCTGGAGCAAACCTCAGCAATCAGCCAGATCATCTAAGAGAGACAGAGCAACAAAAGCACACTCAGTTTTGTGGCTAGATATTGCCATGGCGTACACAAGCGTACCCTACCAGCTCATCCAGTATGCATTGGAGTACTACCAAGTTCCATGAGAAGTAGTCAAGCTTGTGCATGGATTCACTGAAGATAAGGTTCACCATGGGAAATTTCCCCACCAAATGGCAGAGGCTGGAGAAGGGCATCATGGCGGGATGCACAATATCTGTCACTCTGTTTGTGGCTCCCATGAACCTACTAGTGAAGGTGGGAGGAATGCAATATAGAGGGCCAAAAGTGGACAACAATAAAAGACATCCAGCCAGCAGAGCCTTCAGGGAAGATATAACTGACTCCAGTGATCCAGGGAACACTGGATCTTAAACTCGCTGGAGTAAATGACAATATGGTCGCAGATGCATTTCAACCTAGGAAAATTTGGGAGCCTGAGTATCCTGAAAGGAAAGATGTCGAAAAGCATCTTCAGTATCCAAGGTTTCGAGATTCCAAAGATCGGGGAACAAGAAATCCGGTGCCTTAGAAAGAATTACAATATCACTCTGAAGGACAGCAAAAACCTCAAGAAATGCCTTAGAAAGAATTACAATATCACACTGAAGGACAGCGACAACCTCAAGAAACCCCATGGCTAAACTGACCACCTGGCTAAAGGTGATTGACAACAACCAGCTGCTCGGAAGGTTCAAGTTCTGGTGTTTCCAGTATGGATTCACACCCGGACTGCAATGGCTATTCCTGCTATATGACTTCCCCATGACTCAAGCTGAAGCAATGGAGAGACTGTACAGCAGATTTGTGTGGAGGTGGCTAGGTTTTCCCCCGACATTCAGTTTGGTCATCCTCTACAGCAAGACCTCCAAGCTCCGCTTAAGTCTCATTAATGGTGGAAGAATCCAAAGTCACCAAGGCAAGAGAAAGATCGTTGGGGTCGTCTGTCAAGGAAGGTTGGGGCTTGGAAACTATAACGTGTAGTGATTGAGCAAGGCAAATGTCAAAGGCAAGAGAGGACTCATACGGAGGGTCCAAGAGGCAGCAGAAGAGGACCGCTGTGTAAAAGTGGTAGGGCTCACCAGCCAGGGACAGGGGATGCAGTGGGATCAGGAAGCAACTCTGGGGTACCGACCATGGTAAGATAACCTTCCTACTGCATGCTGTGGCTGACTGCTTGCCAACCGAACAACCTAAAGATCCGTGGCAAAGTATAGGATCCACCCGGCGAGGAATAGTGGAGTGACCATCTGCAGCAGGAGTTTGCTGCGGCAGCTGAGACCAGCTTAAGACAGTTGTGGCTGATGAGCCCACAGTTGGGACACTTCTGCAGTTGAGGGCTAGTCAGGCGTCGCTGCCCCGTTCAGGGAGATATACAGGCTAAGCGGGGAAACGCTTGTGACCCTGAGATACTTTCTGAAGATGCAGAAGGGTTCCCAACAAGGCTGTGACCGTCCTGCCACCAAGCAAGACCACCACAAGGAGGAACTTGTTGCACCATAAGTCACTCCTGCAGTTTCTGTTTATAGCAAAGCATCTCTGATGTTTTACTTCATCTGTAGACATTCACGGTCCCCAGAGGATGAATTTGAGTAACTTTGGTGATCGATTGACTTTTCATCTGCCCCCAAGATTGTCAAAATCCTGTCCATTACTTTGGTCTATGGCCAAATAGCTGCAAATCAAATTGCATTCCCATCAGCCTCAGCTGCACTTTATGTATAGTGGTTGTTAGCACAATGCTAATATGCTAAACTGAGATTGTGAACACTGTAAACATTATATCTACTTAATATCAGCATGGTAACATTGTCATTGTGAGCACGTTAGCATGCTAACAGTAGCGTTTAGCTAGTACAGCCTCAATGAGCTGCTAGCATGGCTGTAGGCTCTGTTTTGTAAGGGTATAGGAGAGATTCAAATTCATTTCTTATGAATTTCAATTTCTTATTCAGTAAGATAAAGGTCATTAGTGTTTGAAGTACTGTTAAATACATTTCAGCCCAGCAATTCTTTCCCACTGTTGTTCTTGAAGTACCATATCTTTTGTGTGTCTTTCAGCTGCAGGAGCTGCTGGAAGATTTCGATCAGCCAGTCCGCGTCGAGCTGGCCACCTTTGAACCTGCAGAGGAGCCACACAAAACCGAGCTGCTTTTCATGTCTTTTGATGCTTCCAAACCTGACGAGGACCTGCCCCTACCTGTTGAGGATCAGCTGGTTCACATTCGCTCTCTGAATGCAACCAACATCACAGTTACAGATGGCGTCATTCACTGGGATGGTAGGTGATGGTGAAAATCAGCTGAGGTTGGTATAATGTTACCTGAACATGCGCACATCCTTGTCAGTCTAAGCATTTCCAATAATGCATTTAGTCTATTCATGTTTTTCTGTTTTGTGGGATTTTATTTACTTTGGCTGTTTTTTTTTTTTTTGTTAGGTGACGATCTGTGTGCTTCCTTCAGACACACTTTGTGTCCCCGCAATTCTCTGTGCATCAACACTCTGGGCTCATTTACTTGTGTGTGCCAACATGGCTACTATGATGTGAGCCCTTTCATCCAGCCTCCGGTGGCATCACAGCCAGTCTGCAATGGTAGTGTGACACCTTTTTGTAAGCTATATTTAGCTTCATACCTTTTTTTTTTTTTTTATCTAATAAAAATCAATGTATACACTTACAATACGACATTACAACAATGAGTCCAATTGATCTAAATCTGGGAAATGGGGAGACTGGGATAGGATAGTCAAGCAAATATGCAAACAAGGCCGTCTTAAAGCCTGCATCTCATCTTAATGCAGCTGTAATTGGAAATTTTGGTTCCTTGGGAAGCACTTTTCTTGAAATCCTGATATGTATTGTCTTATTGAAATATATGGACTTTATATCTTCAGAAAGAAGTTTGGTTATTTCTGTTTCACATAATATAGGCTGTGTTTTCTTGAATTTGGCATCTGTTGGCCCAATGAGGACCTGTATTTTATGGTGCTTCTACAGTGGCTTCAGCATTTACAGTAGCTACAATGGTTGGTGCTTTGTTAAAACCACAAAATATTTATTTTTGGTACTGCAAGCAGTACACTAATAGTGTCTGCAATGAGTGTGATCCTGGCCTTTCACTGTCCCCCTTGTTTTCAAACAGAGAGAGGTCTTTTCAGCCAGTGTCTGGACAAACTGATGGCTGGTGGAATAGCAAAACCCTACCTGACTTCTTACATTGGGGGGAAGGTTGATGTGAAGCTGAATGATGGGCAGTGCACTGTGGATGAGAGTGAGATGTTCTATTACTTCCGCACCTCACGAAAATCATCTGAATGTGGAACAGAGAGTCAGGTGAGTGACTGAGCCTAGCTGAAGGTTATGAAAGGTGGGTTTATGTGATGGCCGGATTCTGTGCTGGGATATGAAGGGCAGATAAAGTACTCTAAGTAAATGTTAACATTGTCCGGTAAAATACGCTCATCACTTTTTTTCTTATGAAAGGAGCCTTCAATCCTTACTGATTCAGAGTGTTATTATTTATGAGTGGAAACTAAATTTGATACATAAACAGCAGCAAATGAGTGAGCCATTCAGAGAAAGGTGGACATTGCATCAATTTTAAACCTTTTTTTTTATGCTAGCTGTCATGTGGTATGTAGTATAGAACAGTACAGAAAACTACAACCCAGAAGTTGTGCTCTTACACACACACTCCACTAAGAGTCTAGAGCCGTGCTAGCAGCTCTGTGAGGCTGTAGTGTGGCACAGCAGTGCTATTAGCTAAATGCTAATATACGTATGCATGCTAACGTGCTAATTTCAAGCAGGTATAATGTTTACCATGATTTCCATCTTAGTTTAAAATGTTAGCCTGCTAATTAGCACTAAACGCAAGGTACAGTTAAGGCTGATGGGAACGTTATTAGCAGTGCAGGTATTTTGTCATAAACCAACGTATAGGATGAATTAAGGATTTTGACCCGATGATTGCGCCAGGGTAAATGTTAGGGGATCACCTAAGTTATTACACTTCATCCTGAGGAGAACATGGTCATCTGTGGGGATTACGAATGCCATCTTCTTTTCTAATGAACTTTGACCTAGATCTGGGGCAGCCGTGGCTCTGGTGGTAGAGCGGGTTATCCACTGATCGCAGGGTTGGCGGTTTGAGCCCCAGCTCCTCTTGTCCATGTGCCAAAGATGCTGAACCCTAAGTTGCATTACTTGTAAATAACAAAATTTAACGTAAAGTATATGTAACATAATGTAGATCCAACATCACGGTCCTCCATTGGTCCATTGTGGGTTTAGGTTTAACTAGAGGTGTCTGGAGGCTCAGGCCATGCCCTCCGGTCTGTAGGCCACAGCCAGACCCTTCTCTGAGCCTGTGTGTGTGTGTGTGTGTGTGTGTGTGTGTGTGTGTGTGTGTGTGGTCTAGGTAAACAAAACCCACGTCGAACTCCAGAACACTTTGATTGTGACCTTGGCCAAAGAGCAAACCATCAGCCGGCGGGACCTAAAAGTTGTCTGGAAGTGTGTCTACCCTCGGCATTATGTTCGCAACGCTCAAGTTAGCATGGATATAGAGTGGTGAGACAAGTTAAGCATTATACCATTAACCAGAATCCAAATTGTTGTTTTTCAAAAATACATCGGAACCAGAGATTTTGCTTGAGGAGTAGTGTGTAGAAATTGTTTGGATTCACTGTGATTGCATTTTATTCATGAGAGATAAGCGCTGCAACCCTTTTACGACACCAGATGTATACTGTACATATACAATTCTTCACTTCTTTTGTCGTAGGCTCTCCTCCCTCTCCCTGGTGGAGTTCAACTCATCACTGCAGCTGGTCCTGACCATGACCCTGTACAGTGATGAGTCATACACCTACAGCTACAGGGATGCCATAGTCCTGAGACTTGAAGACACGCTGTTCTTCCAGGTGGCCCTGCAGACCAACAACTCTTTTGCCTCAGACGTGCTACTGCAGGTGGAGTCATGCTGGGCCACTGAGAGCCCGGACCCACAGGATACGGTCCAGGGTGTTCTTCTTCAGGATGGGTACTCTCAAAATGTGACACTCAGTTCAGTGTGAAGATGGTTTATATGTTCCACTGCCAGATGGAAGTGAAAAACCATATTAACTTTAGCCCCGGTAGCTTATGTAAACTGTAAGGTGGTGACCCAAAGCTCAAGTAAAACTTCTAAGTTGCTTCGCACTGTGTATTACATTTAATCTGCTCTAGGTGCCTTGAGTGACAGTGATGATGAATGTTATCCTCTTTGCCCCAGCTGTCCCGTCGACCACACGTTCCACTGGCTCTCTGTTAACGGCCTGGCACAGAGAAGCAGATTTTCCATCCAGATGTTCACCATGCCCAAAGGGTTGCCCGTCTATATTCACTGCCTGGCCAACATATGTGGACATGATCAAGACTGTACAAAGGTAAACCCAAGGGTCGTTTCGAGGTTGAAATACATCCAGTAATGACTTGCAATTGGCTCATTAACATATTGGCCACATTTCCATCTGGTATTAACATGTGACATGTATCATCTGAGTCAGAGTATACACTGTCTGGATGATGACGTCCAATCCGCAAGCCTTTGCAGCTACACCCGGTATTAATAAACATCCTCGTTGTCTTGATCGGATCCCACTATGCCGCCTACTCTAGATGTGGCCTGAGCAAGCCAATTGCATTTCAATCACAATGCATTCTGGGTGCATTTACGCCTACGTTAACACGCGTCCTCATCCAGGCAGGACGTCGTGATACAGATCGCATGTCACGGCCAGGTGCACCTGGGGTCAAGCTGAGGTCAGATATCAGCCTGACTTCTTGTAACTATGACTTGTTGTATTAACACCAGCAAATTCCTCAAACATTTGTAGTGATTATATTAATTTTTTAAATCTTGTCATCACAAGAAGAAAAAATCATGTTGTTACATACATGTGAGAAAATTGGTTATAAATTTTAATTGGTTTTAGAAGTTTTTTTTTTTTTTTTTGTATTAAATTTAAACAGTTATGGTCTTTTTCTGACATTGCTGGTTCTGTCAGGTTAAGCAACTTTTGCTCACAAGGGGACAAACTCTACACTGCCTCAATTCTGGCCATGCATGTGTCAAAGAGTTCCTGGTTACATGATACTGTTCTGTGATGCTGGGTGGTTGAGCCCATTTTGTGTTTTAATACCCCGCTGCCCAAACTGTTCCTTGCTAATTTTAAATATCCCAAATTCCTCCTTTTTTCTCGTTGGCTTTGTTGCAGAACTGCACCAGCCTGCAGCGCACCAAGAGGTCAGGGAGCCAGATGGACAGAGAGGGGAAACGGGCGGCTGTCGTGTCTGCTGGACCTCTGGTGGTCGACACGAGAGCCAAGTCAGGAGTCCGGCCGTCTTACTGTGAGTCTGCTCTGTCCGGAACACTTTGTGATTCAGTAGGGCAAAAACAATCTGTTGGCAAATCTATAGTGAGTTTAGAGGTTAATTCAGTTTTTTGGAGCTGACGTTGGCTCAGTGCGGTGAATGTGAACAGTTTGTTGCGGTTTGTGAGAATTTTTTTCACTCTTCAAAAGTTTAGACAATAGTTATTTCATTTGCTTTTTTCTTATTTTGAATTTTGATCACTGTAGGTTTCAGTCAGTTTGTTGCAAATGTTATTTTTAGTCATTTCAAGTTAAAAGTAACATATCTTGATGCAATCTGTCACTGATTTTTGTATCGTTTTGGAACATTGTCATTGTAATTAGATTTTAAAGGAGTTAAGTATTGTATCCTGATTTTAAAAACATCTCTCATGTAGTTTGGTTTGAACTTTTTGGTTTTGTGGCTGCACAGTTGGTTAAATTACTTGCCTCCATCTCTTTTGCAGGGGCAGAGCACGTGACCGTGATCTCCATTGTGGCCGGATCAATAGGCTTCTTGGGAGTAACCGTACTCTCAGTGAGTGCAACCAAAGCCATCATGACTTACTATGAACAGCTACAGCTGCAATAAAGTGCTTCAGACATCATCTGTGTGTCTCATGTCAGTACTTAATACGGGTCACTACTAACCAAGGCAGAAATGAGAGAATTCTTATGAAAATGCAATTTTTAAAAAAAAACTTATTTCAAACTATTTCTCATGACTCACTGTACCACATGAGGTGGATGCGGCTGTAGCACTTCCCATGAAACGGTGAAGTGTTAACGAGAAGAGGAGCAAATTGACAACAATTTGAAAATGTCACAACACAATTGTGCAGTTTGCACCACCATTATTAATTTGGTGGAGACAATTCCTATTGTTAGGACTAGTTTTTATCATTTTTATAATTATCAGTCATTAGGTGAAATGTCTAAATGGTGGTAAAGGACTTTCTCATAGGCGTAGTATAGCGAGACCATGAAGTTATGGAATATAGGCCCACATACCACACTGCAGGGCTGCCAAAGACTGAAACGCATGTTATCATTGGAGTCGCTTTGTGCTGACCATCATAATGAGGAATACAATTTACAGAAAATAGAACAGTTACCGAATAAATATCAATAAAATTACTCTTCCTTATAATTTTAGTATCTTTAGTGTCCAGTACACTGGGGAGAGTCACGATCTCTGAATTTAAAATCCTACCTCTGGCCTTGCATCAGCATCTATACACGTTTCTCTTTTAAATGGGAAAAATCTCGTTCTAACAAAGCGCTGAGCAAATGTTTTTGTATTGGTGGCAGCAAAGCGGTGCCGTTACGTTTCTCTTGAAAAGTTTACACGGATGGAAAAGAGCAGGAGCTTTGTATCCAGAAAACAATACGCATCGAAGAGACATGGTTAAAACCAAGATCAGATTCCTGCAATACTGGAGTGTAAACGTGAAAGAACCACATTGGGAGGGGGGGGTGTGTAACCTTTATTAGCAATGGAGGTCATCACAAGAGAACAGAAATCAATAGACAACTGGAGTGTGCAGCAGCAGAGGCGTGGACCGATCGGGGGCAAATCACTATCATTAATTTGTAAAACACCTGCATTAATCCAGAAGAAAGATATTTTCAGGAAGTTATGGATAAGGTGAGCGTACCAGTAGTTTGGGTGGGGGACTTTAATGGACATAATGAAACGATGGGGACGTAAGAAGAGAGATAGAAACAGGAGAGCTTTGGAAGATTTTATACATAAGAACAACCTAGATATCACAATTGAATCAGTACAAGTGGCATCAATCAGTGGGTGGGAAATAATGGGTCAGAATGCAATGGGAAGAGATCGTGCACCAATAATATGCAGATTTGGTAGATGCTTAAATCAGGAACCAATCAACTTCTCCTTGAGACTTAATTTTAAAATGGCAGATTGGACAGAATTTGAGAAAAATGTGAATATGAAATTATCGATGGTAGAAGAAAAGAAAGAAAAGGGGGAAACAAGTGGAATAGTTCACTGACTAAGGTAATATGCTCTGCTGCATCTTAGATCATCCCCAAGAAAAAGATTCCCCAAAGAGGAACAACCGTTCCACAGTGGAATGAGGAATGTGACTTTGAAGCCCAAGCCAGAAATAGAGCATATGGAAAGTTCAAGAGGCATCTACTGGAGAGACTTAGAGCCAGAGCCAGACGTGTGATAACAGCAGCAAAGAAAACCAGTCAGAAAGAGTTCTGTGGTCAATCAGGGCCCGAGACACCCATGAACAGGATCTGGAGTCCAGTTCACAGAATGACAGGAGTCTTTCAGCAGTCTGCAGCTCCCGTCCTTCACCTCAGTGGTGGCGAGGCCGTGGATGATAAAGCAAAAGCAAAAAATTCATAGTTCAAACAATGCAAGTGAGGTGAGGAGAGGAGGAGAGATAGTAGAGAAACAACAGAATAAATGACCAATAACCTGGGATCGGTCTGGTGCTATCAGCGTGCTTTTCACATTAGAGGAATCTAAAAGAGCTGCAGTCAGGTCAAAGACGCCCCTCCGGGTAGAGACGGACTGGGATACCAACTGCTTCGACACACTGGAGGGCTGGTGGTAGAGGAAGGGCTAGCCCCAATCGATAATGTGTGGGGGATCGCTTGTCTTCCTAAGGAGGGGGAGCCAAATAACCCTGGCTAGCCTTCCCAGGCCCCTGGCCCTGACCTCTGTATTATGTCAAATAACAGAAGGGATGATAACAGACAGACTGGTGCAGACGCTGGAAAAAAGGGGTTGGTTTGTGCCATATCAGAGCGGTTTCAGGCAGGGGCGCTCAACACTGGGCCCTGTCCCGTATCTAGATGCCGATATGAAGAAAGCCATAGCAAACAGAGAGCCAGCCGCAGCGCATGACGTGCTGCGGGAGGAAGGTTGTTACTCGCCCCCTATGACGCTGTGGGATTAGAGGAAGAATGTTTAAGCGGATGAAGAACTTTTTATGCCCCAGGTCAACACAGGTGAGGGCTGGGAGTGAGCTATCTGGGGAACCTGAGGTGGAGACAGAGACAGACAGGCATCTGCAGTGGCATTAGCCCCGTCCTATTTCACATTTTAGTCAATGGAATATTTAGCAGAGTGGCAAATAATATGGTCTTTCATCACTGACAGACGATGAGGCCACATGGAATTGAATGGGCCAATGACTGGAGCTACGTGATATCTGCAAATCTGCAAATATATAGAAAGACTAAAATCTAAGGTGGAGGAAATTGATAATATTAATATTAATGTACGGCCTCCAGTCTCTTGGTGAGTTCACCACCACCGCTAATCCCCAAACGAAAGGAGAGAGAGATCAGCGGATAGAGTCAAGGAAGTTCAGACCCGTCTGCAACAAGAATGGAAACCACACTTACAGATTTATAGGGATGGATCAGAGGGTCCAGAGAGTGGGAAAGTGGCCCGAATGAGGAATTCAAAAGAGACATAGAGTTTCAGATCAGATGTCAGGATTCACAGCAGAGATGATGGCAGAACTATGGGCCCAGTGATTCAGCAGCAGCTTTAAACTCGATGAGGGATCAAATCCAAATCCAGAGCTGAGACACTGACAGAGATTTATCAAACATTCATCAGAATTCACAAAGCAGGATGTGAGGCGGCTTTTATGTGGCTACCAGCACACCAGGGCGGGAGGGGGAAACCAGGACCGGCTGTCGGGACACGCTTCCATCGAGTCAGTCAAAGGCATGTGGCAGAATACACGGGAGACGTCTTACTTTACAACAGAGAAAACTGTGGACACCGCAGAAGGCACTTTTGTCCGCAAAAGACGAGATTCACTTGTCATTCACTCGTTCACCGGGTTGAGGCTCAGAGACAGACACGCATCTGCAGCTGGGCGCAGCTGGAGAACCCGTTTTTACTCTGCGCACCTGGACTAAAATGAAGAAAAGTGATGGGACATGTGCGCGGGATTGGACGACACGAAAGTACACAAATAGCCGCCAGAAGAGCCGTTAATAACAAACAGTAGGGGGCAGCAACATGCCCGCGTAGCGTCGGGTCTACCTCACCCGACGCTGAGGAGCAACCACGGTCCACAAAGTCACGCGAAGAAGAGCATCTGCGCGTCGCTTCCGCTTCTGCCTAAAAATGGCGTCCACCGCGACGGGAGACGGCGTGAGTGAAGCACGAGCACGGAAGAAATGGAAAAAGACCGAAAACCAAGGTAAGTTACCGGTGCTGCCGAGCTGGAGACTGTTACCCGACAGCTAGCGAGCTACTCACTGCGCAGCGCGGCTGATAACTGTCGGCTGATTGGCGTGTTGACATGTCGGTTGTCAACACGCGCGACCGGCCGTTAAGCTAGCGAGTGATCGTTTCCCCCAGGGAAGACGACAGGTTATCAACGGTTTAGATTCTCCCGGGTGTCTAGCCTCCTAGCCTCGCGGTTGCTTTTGGTGTTAGCGTTTCAAGAGCTGAGCATGGGCCATATCCGAAATGACTGCGTTGAATTATTCACCTGAATTCTTTGCTCGGACATGGACAAACCCTCGAATTCTCGTCCCTGTCCGGCAGCTTTACGTCGCCTCGCTGGGTTCAGACCTCGCAAACGTACAGGGCTGTTTCACGTTACCTACGTGTCCACGTGTCCGTGCAAAGAAGGTGAAGGGTTTCGTTCATATTTTACACGAAACCTTCCCCTTGTACCCAAAGACCAGAACGCAGGCTGGCAGGGGGTTGGATTCTCAGGACCCAGACACCGGTTTGTAGCTTCAGGACCCAGCCGTTATTATGGAGGAGACAGTGTTTGAGCTATGTGGAGGGAAAAAACCGGTGCCATACTTTCCGTGGTTCTGATGTCTGTGTCGTGCAGCGGATGAATCTGAACTCCTGACTGTTCCCGATGGATGGAAAGAGCCGGCATTCACCAAGAGCGACAACCTCCGTGGGCTCCTGGAGGAGAGCAGCTTCGCCACCCTCTTCCCCAAATACAGAGAGGCCTACCTGAAGGAGTGCTGGCCACTTGTGGAGAAGGCTTTAGGAGAGGTGGTAAGTTCCCCCCGTCTGGACAAGCTATTCCTGAAACAAAAAGGTCGCTTACGTCGAGCCATAAAGGAAGTCGGACTCTCTTTTCCATTTGTATTTACCAATTTATTGAGTTATTGAGCACGTTCCTCTCCTAATTTCTACCTTTCATTTTCTGAAGGCAGCAGAGGCTCGCTAGAGCTGTGACTGTGGCAGTTTACATGAACTGTGGATTAACTAGGAGATAATGGCAGATATTTGAACTGTTGAGCTTTAAAGAGTTGGATTATGTGGCTCAAGCTACTTGAAGTAATTTTATGATCATTTTGCCCATTTTGGATATTAGCCTTCATACAGAAATAAAGAAAAAGTTCATTGTGCTGCTTGGAGCTGCAACTAACAGGTGATCTAGTATCCGGTGGTTTTGGCCTCAGAGTATCACATCACACCAAGAGAACCCAATAGTGTTCATTATGGCAACTGATTCTGACCAAATTAAATGTATATAATATGTACATTTTAGTCACGTGATCAACGTTGATGATTAAAACTAAAGACATTTCATTCTAGTTTTTACCACTGAGATACTGGTCTCAAACAAATCCTGACCAATAAGAATCTGACTTTCAGGCCTTTACTGTGTAGTTCAGGCATTGCTTGTGTGTTTGTTTGATGTTGTTTCAGTCCTTTGTAAAGTTGATTATGTTTCTCTCAGCACATAAAAGCCTCTCTGGACCTGATAGAGGGCAGCCTGTCAGTTTGCACCACTAAGAAAACGTTTGACCCGTACGCCATCGTAAGAGCCAGAGATCTCATCAAGCTACTGGCCAGGAGTGTCCCGTTTGAACAGGTAATGATCGCTGTGCTCACACACAGGACACACACACACACACACGCATGCTGCTGTCATGTGGGGTTGTGGTCTGTTGATTGCTGTCTGTCTTGTTCATACTTCCCTCGTGTATTTTGCAGCACGAGCCATATCTAGACTTTGTTTCCTGAAGGTCGAGCTCTTGTGCTTTGAGAAACTCTTGGTGCTTGATGACTGCTGTAACAGCGGGTCTGGTTTCTGATTATTAGCTTGCTTTGCTCCCTGTTCATACTGTTGATACTGTTTTTCTGTTTCCTCCCAGGCCGTGCGGATATTACAGGATGACATGGCGTGTGACATCATCAAAATCGGGACCCTGGTTAGGAACAGAGAGCGGTTTGTGAAGCGAAGACAGCGGCTGATTGGTCCCAAGGGCTCCACCCTAAAAGTGAGTACCATACCAGAGCTGAGCTTTCATCAAACACAGCTGCTGCCTGCCGGAGAGCAGCAGGTTTCTCAGAGATGAAACTTCCTTTGATCGATTGAATTCTGAAGAAAGACATTTTAGAGGCATTCCCTATGAACAGCCGTGTCAAAATATCAAACGTGGCTTGTAATTAATTATTGCTTCGTTGCTGGACACACTAAAGAAGGCTGGAATCCTGAAAAATCATCACAGTGCATCACTGCTGGAATAAATATAAAAGAAGTCTTCTGGTCTCTCCTAATGTGAACCAGAAATCCGATTCTGCTGAGGAGCAAGTTGAGAATTATGGCCACTGTGAGAGTAAAGTCAGAATAATTTGAGATTTGTTTTCTTCTTCCGAATCATCGTAATATGTAAACCTGCGTAATATGAGAGTACAAAATCTGAACTGAGTTACACTGAGCGACAGTGTGAACAAAGCCTCGGAGTGTGGTGCTTACTGGGTTTGTTCGCTGGACTTGGTCTGTCTGTTTAGGCTACGGTGCATTTTGTTGTGAACGTCTCTAGGTGGCAGCATTGCTTCTAATCAGCCACGGTGTCTGAGTGTTTGTGTTATTGGAACAATACAGCATCAGTGTTCACGGATCATTTTTTACAAGTCTCGAGGTAAATGCTTAAGTTTGCTCTCCTGTCTCTTCTCTCCAGGCATTAGAGTTGTTAACCAATTGCTATGTGATGGTGCAGGGCAACACGGTGTCGGCCCTGGGGCCCTTCAACGGCCTGAAGGAGGTAAGAACTTCACAGAGCCTCTGGTCGAACACTGACCTCCAGTAGCTGATCGTGAACCAAAAGCGAGCCGTGTAAACACACAAAGTTCACTATGTGACACATAGCAAATCTCAAAATGAACTTGTATTCGTGTTAGGAACTGCCGACCCCCCTCAGCATCTCGGAACACAAGGAACACCCCGCATCTAAAATGTTGAGCCCGCTCCTCCGTCTGCTAAGGTGCACCACAAACTCCCCTCGGGTTTAATTAGGCTCTGCTGAGTTTAGATAGACGAAACTCTAATGAGCCCTGTTGTGAAGTCTGGGTGGTTGCAGGAGCAAATAGCGGGACCCAGCGAGGGGGGTAGTGCCAATGGATGTGGAGCCCCAAAGTCTTCAATATTAAATAAATGAATAATTATTTGTGAAATAAATGATCCAATTAATAAACTCTTTGAAATGTATAGATGAAACAATTATCTAAGAAATCATTCAAACTCAGCTCATTATTATGAAATGTTCATAATTCTTATTCTCATAAAAACAGTTTAAGGAGTTTGTTTTATGTCATAATAGGTTGTATTTCAAAATGCCCAAAGTCTGTTTTTATTTTATAATGTCACCTATCCTGACGGTGGTGTTGTCACCCTGCTCTCACCTTTCAGCCCCCCCCCAACCCTCCCCCGAGCTCCAGGTTTAGCTAGTTAGCTCCTGATAGCTGGAACAAAAAAAGGTCAAAATCAAAGTCTGAATCAACTGTGTAGCTGCTGCTTTAAATGGCAGAGCACACAGACACAGAGAGTAACATCTCCTTTCATTTATTTAGCTTAACAAAGGTGGCTAATGCGCTAATGTGATGTCGTGATCTGTTTTTATGCTCATTCTCAATTTGTGCATAAAAAACCTGAAGTGAAAACACCAGAAATTTAATCAAAATCTCCAAATAATGCAAAAAAGCTTTTACACTTGGCTCAGTTGGAAAAGTAGGTGCATCGATAAATGCAAAGTGCAACAAAAACACACGTACGTGAAGCGTGGGACTCAAAAGTCCACTGAAGCTTCGGCTCCATTGAAGAGACAGACAAAAACATTAGATCTGCGCAAAGGTCAACGTATAGTCCAGACCGTAAGTATTTGGACAGTTACACGTTTCTTGCGTCTCTCAGGTTCTGAACTTCGGCACGTTCAATTGAAAATAAAATAATGGATAAAATTCTTTCCTAATCTGTTATCTTTAATTATCAAATATTAGTCGAACCTTTTTGATTTATGAATTATTTTTTGTTCTCACGTCTTCTCCTCTGTTGTTCAGGTACGCAAAGTGGTGATGGACACGATGAAGAACATCCACCCCATCTACAACATCAAGGTAGGTTCAAACTGCAGACAGAAACCTGGCTGCCAGGCCACAACTCCACAGCAGCAGCCCTGGATAGACAGCATTCGTGCCCGATGAAGATGTTTTCCATCCTTGTTCTTGATCTCCTGACTGAAATGAATCTCTCTGGGTTTGTACGCCAAGGCTGGCTCAACCTGGAGCTGAGGGCATGAGGGAGGCACTATTTCAGCGGCACCGATTCTGTTTAAACTAGTGATTTCACGACTACCAACTGGAGCTAGTCACAAGGTTTTATCTTTAAATCTGTTTCAGTCTAGCAGCGTTGTGGAGCAGCCATCTTGTCTGCCATGTTTAATACATGTAGCAGTCATAGTGTCTCACGTTGGGATCACCAGTCATAGGATCAGTTAGTGACGGACTCCAATAGTAAGCAGATCTGTCCAAGACCACCTGAGGGGTCTGGGTGGTTTATAATGTAGGGGCAGGGCTGGCTAGCATTATAATTATCTTTTGCATTCGTGCAATGTTTCACACAGTTTTGCCTGCAAGAAGTGAAAAAAACTGTCTTATGTTCTTTCAAAATAAGAACCTACCATTCCTTCAGATTCACATGAAAGAATCGCTGGGTCAGCGTGAGCAGTAGCTTTGTCTTTAGCTCATTTCAGCTAATCAGTGGTTCATAAAAGGAAGCAGTTAGGCTCCTGCTGTGACAGCGTGCCAGTCAGTACTGACAAATAAGGCAGAAGTATTCACGCGGCGTAGTCGTGGCACCACACCTGGATGGATGTACTGGACGCTATAGAAATATATACAGATGTTGACGTGTTACACTTAAGAGTCGAACTCTGATTTTACTCATCAAAGTCTGTTTACAGGTATTGGCCAGTACTATTGCATATGTGGAAAAAAGTTATATAAAGCTCCATTTGGATCCAAACGGATGTCCTCTAGTGTTGTCACACAAGTCAGCGTCTGTTGTGTCTGAACACTGCAAGGCAAGTTTATTTGTACAGCACATTTCAACAACAAGAGAATTCAAGGTGCTTTACATAAAACATTAAGTACAAAAATTATGCTGAAAATAAAAAGAATTGAGGATACCAGGGTAAAAGGTGAAGTGCAGTGTGAGAAATTAGTCATTGTTTGATTTAATAAAAGGCAGTGGCAAACAGAAAAGTTTTCAGCCTCCGTTTAAAAGACCAGCAGGTCTCTGCCAGTTGGTTCCTGATATATGGAGCATAGAAACTGAACGCTGCTTCTCCATGTTTAGTTCTAGACTCTGGGGACAGAAAGCAGACCTGTCCAAGACCACCTGAGGGGTCTGGGTGGTTCATAATCTAGGGGCAGGGCTGGCTAGCATTTTTAGTAGTTGACTATTTGACTCGTCGAGTGGTTGGCGAAACACCTAGTTTAGAGACGATTTGGTCAGTAATTCAACTCAAACTGCTTTACCTCTGGGATACATCTCGCGAACATGCTGTCACACTCACTGGAGAACGCGGTAGCAATTGTTGCTTGTCTTTTTGTCAAAGAAAATGCTTCTAAATTTCTCCGGCACCAGTTTTGTCAGACAGTTTGTGAGTTTGGGATTCGCTTTAAGCTGATGTTGAGAAAGTAATGCAGGTTTGGTCATTTTAGGATTTAAACTGTCCAAGCTAACAATACAAATCTTACTATCAACACTAAGTCTAAGCACGTCAGTAGTGATGCCAGTGGTAGTAAAGCTACATGTTAGCGTGGACAGGGCAAATGTTGTGACAGTGCATCACCGCCAAAGTGTCACGTTTTCCCTACTTTTATTCCACTCACTCCCCAACGCCCCCCGTCTCAATTCTCTGACGGTTGGAATCGTCAGACACTAATGATCAAACGGGAGCTGTCCAAAGACCCCGACCTGCGGATGCAGAGCTGGGAACGCTTTCTGCCCAAGTTCCGCCACAAGAACCTGCCCAAGCGCAAGGAGCCGAAGAAGAAGAGCGTGAAGAAGGAGTACACACCGTTCCCTCCAACGCAGCCGGAGAGCAAGGTCAGGAGAAGTGTGTTTGAAACTAAATTCCTGCATAAGTGCCTCAACATTGTCTAAGGAGAACACTGTAACCTGGTCTACTAGTTTTAATAACTAAAGTTAGCATATCATGTGTGCTGTATTGTAAAAAAGCTACAGCAGAACAACCTAAAGGAAAGTTCCTCTAGTTTTTGAACCTTGTTATTGAGGTTGAGGACTAATCTGCATATAAGGACATTTAAAACAAACTTATTTTAACAGTGATTGCATCTCATGTTTGTAGGTTGACAAAGAGCTGGCCACAGGAGAATTCTTCCTGCGTGCAAGTGTGAAAAAGAGGAAAAAGATGGAGGAGATTAAGGTGAGCCTGTTTACATGAAACTACACCAACAAAGTCCAGCTGATTTCAGGCCAGGGGCCAGTTCCAGAAAGCGGGTTTAACAAACCCCGAGACTGGAAACTCAAACAGCTGATCAGAGTTAGTTCAGTCAAATCTGAGTATGTTTGCTCTGAGTTAAGTGCGTGCGTGGTGAATGAAAAAAAAAAAAAGGTCACCATCACTGGAGCTCTGATACTACAGTTCACCACGGCAATGGGTAAATAAAGAGCGGAGCCTCCATTTGGATCCAGTGGAGCCAGCAAGGTTAATGTGTGACATTAATGTACATTTATCTTTAAAAAACAGCAGCAGCAGCAGCGGTGACAGAGCCTGAGCTGGAAAAAGAGAGTCACTAAGTTATTGACACTATTACATTTTATTCAGCGTTGTCCTCTTGTTCATTATTGAGAAGACCTGAATATTCTTAATGGAGGAGAGAGCACTGGAAGCCTAATGTTAATATATTTATTCAGCTGTAACCTGACGGGGACAAAGTGCTGCTGGCACCCCCCCTGAGGACACCACATGTTTGCTAGTGCTGCTAGTTTAGCTTGATCTAATTCCAGGTAGCATTATAAAAGTCTCAGATCTCCCAAACCTGCAGAGTCTCTGTAAAATAGTGCAGAAACTCCCCTAAAATGCTAAAGAAAGACTTACATCATATTCTGTCAAGTGACAAATGTGAAATTGTTCCTCTTCCTCAGGTCAAACAAGCAGAGGCACTGACCAAGAAGCAGGAAGAGCGGAACAAAGCTTTCATTCCTCCTAAAGAGAAGCCCTTAATGAAGAAGACCACTAAAGGTAGAAACGAAGAAACGCGCATTTATCTGCAAACAAAGCAAACCTGTCTGAAAGTGTGTGCTGCCATAGTACTGCTAATCCATATCCCAACCGTGTCGTCTTTGTCACAGCTCCTGTGGACGGCAAGCTGGACATCAAAGCCATCAAGGACAAAGTGGAAAAAGCTAAAACCAAGAAACTGGGGGCTCCGCCAGTGAACCCTGCTCCTCCTACCAGGACCAGCACAGACAAGAAGAAAAAGAACAAAACTAAAAGCAAAAGTTAACCACAGACTAAGCCCACCGCTGCTGTAAAGTGTATCCTTGTGATATGGTATTTGTTGGACAGAGTAAGGACTCTGTAACATACAGGAAGATGGGACGTCAGACATACCGTGTGCGTTTTGATCAAACGAATTCCCATGCAAACTGTCCCGGATGTGTTTATTGAACTACTTTTGTTGTTTGTTTTTCCCTGTATTTTATACTCTGTCTGGAGACCAAGTGTGTTGAACAGCAATAGATCTTCCTCCTATCTGCCTCACTCGTTGCCTTCTATTGATTACGATTGTCCAGATTTTGTAAGGTCAGTATTTATATTTGGAAAAGTATAATTTTCGTCGTGTGTTCAGGAGGCGGCAGACTGAATCTGATGGCAATCCAACCAGCAGACATGGAGAAACATTCATTCATTTTGAGTCATGTTTGTGTCCATATGATGAATGAAAGTCCAGTACTCCCTCTCTTTTAGCTCTGTTTTTGGCCTCGACCAGCTCCTGAAAAAGAAGCTGCTAAATGCTCCACTGTCTCCACCAGCCAGCCAGTTTTACTGTCTGTTGTTTGGTGCTGGGCAGGTAGCGGACAGTTGGTGTATCAGAGCGTTTTCACTGAAAACAGATGCCGATGAGAGCGGTTAGACGGAACCAATCACTACCGCATTTGCTCAGCTAAAGATATTGATCAGTGCAGATTTAACCTAAGTGTAGTCGATGCAGAACTGTAGACTGCTGTGCAGTCAAATAAAAAAATCACAGCAGACAGTCTTTGACTAAAATGTTAATGTAGCTGATGGGAATCATAAAAAAAAAATGGTTATGGTAATGTGACACAACATTTGCCAGTTGCTAGTGGTGGTGATAGATGGAAGGAGGAAAACTAATCACATTTGTTCCACAAGTTTTTGCAGTTTTTTACATGTGCATGTACTTTTTGACAGTTTAGGTACAGCTCTGTTGGGACTTAAAAGCAGTGTGTAGACAACAAATAAAAGGTTTAATTAAACTCACATCATCATCTCAACACTGGCTGAGTAAGTCCATGTTGTTCAGGTCAAAACAGTGGGGTCTACTCATAGCAGAAGGCATTGGGGTAAAAGTAGTGGACTGCGTATCCTGTGATGAAGGTGACGATAAGAGCGATGGGCCGGACAATCAGAATCGTCACATAGCTGAGGCCATGGTCCCAATCTGGGGTCCAGTAGTAGCCTGGAAACACAGTGGAAGTCAGAGCGAGTGGTTTCCACATTAGTGTTAGTAGTTTTACTTGACAAAACTAGAATGGCCCACAGTAGAGGACTAACCTCGGCCAAGGCCAAGGTCAAACAACGTACACCAGACTTCACAGACAAAAATTCAAATTCATAGCAAATGATCCGGATCTGCCCCCAAATTTAATAGGTTCTTCGCTGGCCCATGCACCGTTCACCCTCCACCAAGTTCTGTGCAAATCGCTTCAGTAGTTTTTGCGTAATTCTGCTGACAAACAACCAGACACGGGTGAAAGCATAGCTGGTACAGCTTTAACTGTGATTTATCCGGTGGACGGCATTGCTCACTTCTTCACTGACACTGTTTGACACCAGTGCTACTTTAAAGCAAAGTGTGGGTGTGTATTTTAAAACTCGGGTGGACTGCATCTATGCTTCAGACTGTATTTTTCTGGATTAAGTCCCGTCACACTTTCTGTTCTGTGAATCTCGTTTTTGGACACCTGCAAATACATATATTCAAGACATATAGTTCTTATTCTTATAGTAGTTGAAATACCTATGTTTACACTTTTTAACAGCTTTTCTCGTTTTGCCCTCCTCTTCAGCAAATACATCGTCATTTTCTAGGGGCAAATGTATTTGTATTTATTTCTTATGCTTTTGTAACGTGACTTGTTAAAGCCATTGTCAGTAACAATGCGTACAACATGGAAATGCTCCAAGTCTTTTTGCCTGGATTCATTAAACCTGTGGCAGTCAACCGGTCTTCAAACGACTGAGCTGTGACAATCCCACGGGCAGTTTGGGTAAAAATTGACAAAAGTAGCCAAGAGTCTTAGTGGTTTTTACGACTAAATCTTAAGGAAAGGAGAGATTATTTGCATCAACAGAAATGGGACTGAATACTTACGGCAGAGACCGTCCACACAGGTGCCTTTACATCCAGAGCAGGCCCCCTCCTGAGATCCATATGGTCGCCTTCCGTTAATGTTACCCCTGCACGAGGAACCATCATCCCAGTTAAACCACTTTCCCATATTCTATGTTGCAAATGTTTGTTCATTCTGAGGTCATCTTTGCTCTGAACCCTCCACTTTCTTATCTCTTTACTGTTGATATATAATATATATAAATAAAAAAATATATATATGAATATATATGAGATGGGTTGGGCCAGTCTTGTTAGGTGGCTGTGGTGAATACACATGGGAGTATCCCACTGCCTCTCTTTCACGTGACATTTGTTCACAACTGAAATTGAACTGAAATTTTAAAATGTTGGCAAGAGGGCCGCCACTTTTTGTCGAGTATCATCCAATGTTTTTTTTGCCTTTGACACCCTTAAGTATCATCAGTTTTATCATCAGTTCACCTGCAACACAGAGTTTTAGGTGTCATTTGTAGATGTGTTTGACTTACGCTGTAGCATAGTTGCATACAAAAACAACACCCTCTTTAGTATCAAAGTTACTGACACCATTTGGGCACAGCTGGGCGGCACAACCAACCTTGTAGCTGCTTTCCCACACAACCTGGAAACGACAAAAGGGTTAAATTGCGCAATGCAGACCAAATATATAACTTGTTTAAAGGTTCCCCTTTTCTTATCGACACCTCGCCACTTTAAGGCTTTGCAGTTTAGACAGAAACGGGGAAACCGAGAACCAGCACATTATCATTAACAGTAAACAGTGCACGCACCTGCGTATAGTGGCCACAGATGGAACTGCAAGTGTTCATTTGGTAGTTGTAGTTAACTTTTTCATCCACCCATTTTTTTATGGCTCTCGTCACATTGAATAGTTGCGTGTGGCCTGTCCATACGTTCTCTCCTACGGAGGGGAAGGTCGGATGCATGCGGCGGACATCTTTGAGGTGGGGGTTGTGGTCAAACACGCAGCGCTTTGCCCATTCTCCCGCAGTAATGGCCAAGCCCTCATCCCACGTCTGGATAAGCAGAGACAGAAAATATGAAACAGCCGTCCTTTATAATTAGCCCTTCTTTTTATAGCCGGTTCACCAACGTTAGAAAAAAACTGGTTTTCATTCACAAGAAAATACATTTTTTTTCCTACTTGTGGGATTTAGCCACGCAGATAGTTTTGGTTTTGAAATACGATGGAAGTGAATGGAATTTAGTTTGTGATGCTCACAGCAGTGTAAAATACCTAAGACAGTTGAACAGCAGTGTGCATTTCCACAAACTGTGTCCTGGTGACTCAAGATAACTAATTTTTCAGTGCATTGGGCATTGCAAACAAAATTCCAAAAACCCATTGTGGCATGGTCGCACCAGAAAATGGCCCAGTCTCATCAGTGAAGTACCGTAGCTAGCGAACTAACAGCTAACGTGCTAAGCAGCCGGCAACATGCTGGCCCTAGTCAGTGACAATAGCTCTCCAAGCTTATTTTGTATTTTCTCCTTTCTGTACAATTTATTCCCCCTGGCATTTTGTTCTCAGAATTCAACATAATTTAATTCAATTAAGAGTTACCGAAGAAGAGCGATGAAAAAAGCAAGCTCGATAGCTTGGTCGCTAACGGGACATTAAGTTCACACAGTTCTTCCAAGAGATGTGTAACATAGTCATGGGTTAAATTAAACCTCCATTCATGTGTCAAAGTTCACTAAAGCCTAATACAAAAGATTTGTGTGGATTTACTTCACCCCCCCGCAAACAAATCCGCTGATAATCGCGATTCCATTGAAGTGGAGCAATTTCCCAGCAAAATTTTGCTGTTTCAAATGCCGGTGTGACGAGGCATTTAGGGAAGAAGCAGAAACCTCAGAGACGTACATCTGAGAACCTGGATACCACTAGAAGTATGTAAATCTCTTTTGTTATTTGGATGATCTGGTCCTTTAAACATCTGCTTTACTGAGCAGACAGGTTCTTTCTTTAGCGAGGCATTCATACACATTTTTTTCTTTTTACTCTGATCATCAATGCAAACCGTGCTATAGCTTTTTGATAATGTTACTTCCTTAGCCGTGGTATGCTCATCTGATTTAGTCGACCCTCTGTGGTGGTGGGGAGGTCATTTCAGCACTTCAGCCCGTCAATTGGTTATAGTAGTGAGAAAGACAGTGAGAAATTGCCTACCATGTGCAGCATGTTAGTTGCAGGTGGACTGACAGATGACCGAGCCCTGTTGTGTTCACTCACACACTCTTCAATGAACTTCCCATCAGTGATTTCTGGCAGTGAGATTGAAAGCACCTCCGAGTCCAGGATAATCCAGGCCCACAGTAACACCTGCACCGGGCTCCCCATGCTCCAAAGGATGAAACTCCACAAGCAAAGGCACAGAGGCACAAAGGCTGTGGTTTGTGAAATACGCTTGCCTCTGTCAAACTGTCACAGGAAATTACAAAATCAAGATGAACAGGAAGTATGTGCTCTTTTTGAGAATCAACATGGCCATTTAAAGAGATGCTCTGAGAGTACAACCTGTCAATCGTCATACTTAACCCAGCGTTTCTTAAAAGAAATGTGATAAGAATGTGGGCAGCCCAGGCATTATTCACACCGTGTGCACAATGAAGTTGCTAAATTGAGTGGAGTGTGATATGGTGAAGTGGAAATGGAAAAATAAGGTGAGAAACAGCCAAAAATGATTCTTCCAGGCTGTTTGCCAGTGTCAGTCGATTGACTGGGATAGAAGTTTTCATGTCAAGTGGACCTTGACTGAAGTTCTTTTTGTAAAACAAAACAAACATTTTTGTCAGATATTTTTTGTTGATAGTGTAGCTGTCACAGCCCCGATTGCAGTTTCCATTCATTTTCTTGAAGCTGCAAGTTGCGTCTTTATTTCCTTCGTGCACAGCTTTGCAGGACAGCAGTCTACAACGGAACCAATTCAATACGTTAGGAATGCTTACACTTAACATTGTCACTTTTCCAGTGTGAACACACTCTACTGTACAGACTCAAAAGGCCCGTAGAACTGGTGTGTAATATTGTATAGGGACATACTGCATCTTGTGAGTGGAAGTCACGCAGGTTTATTCAGTCCAACTCTGAAAACACAATGGCAGCTTCTCCATGTGTTGTAGTCTTCCCTTGCACCACCTAGCAACTGTAGCACCTGCCAACACACAGGCCTTGAGGCCACTCAGAGGCTTTTCCACCTAAGAGGCAGTCCACCTGACTGATATCTTTTTCAGCAGGAATGCGTTGAGAGGCTCCAACTGCCATTATTATGATCTCCAAGCATAAAATGATCGTAATGTAACTTTACCAGGTTATTGACCAGTACCAGTTACTCGTGGATTAACTAACCCCAGCTGCTGAGAGTGCTTTCAAAGAGGACCTGTTGCATCGGTTTCTGACCAAAAGTAGAAACTCAAGGGTAACGCCCTTCTAATGTAGACCACATTACAGCTGCCAGACGAGGGAGAGAGATGATGTTACTTGTAACTTGTAGGCTTTGTCTAAAATTTTGCTAATGTCAAAGAAAAGGTACAGCAGAGGCAAACCACAGACCGCTAAAATCAGTTGCCTGTGGTATGTGTTCAGAACAACCCTGAAAAAAGAGCATTATTACTGCCCCCAAGCAGTTCAAGATGGTTCCAGAGCACCAAGCCTTAAATTCTTGGACTTGCATAAACATACGGATGTGGCCAAAAGTGTTGGTGCCCTCACAGCTCATAGAAACAAGGCACTGTCCTTCCTGAACAGTGTTGAAATGAAGGCTCTTGTGTCGTGCGTACCTGCCTTCGGTTTGCCATAGAATAGAACAAAGAAGCTGCGAAAAGAGCTGAGTTCTTGTTCATTCTACAAAGATCATACAAAAAAGACTTTTTTTTTCTTCTAGCACCACAGGTGTCTTAAATCTTATAATTAGTCATTCAGTGTATTTAGCTGGAGAGTAGTCTTCATAGTGCAGCTTGGTTTGGAGTTTGCTCAGGTGCACGTGGACAAGCCACAGTGCTTCTGGGAGAACGGCTTTTGGACAGATCAAACAAAATTGGAGTTTTTTTTTCACAGAAGAAAAAAACGGAGCTTTCAGAGAAAAGAAGACCTTTGCCACTGGGACGCATGGAGGAGGCTCAGTTATGTGATGGGGTTGATTTGCTGTGTCTGGTACAGGGGGCCTCGAGTCTGTGCAGGGCCCAATGAAATCAGAAGATGATCAATGATGATCAGTGACTGAGTAATGATCAATGCGCAACTAAAGCAACTCATACTAAACTTGTGTACACTGTGATCCTTCATTAAACTCTGAGCGAGTTCAACGAGAGAGAGCCAGAGGAGACACCCAGATACTCAGCCATAGGAAGCTGACTCCTAAATTTCCCCAAGACGTAGCTCGGAAGAGTGAGCGGGTCCATCAGAAATCCATCCAGCTAAAGGTCAAGTCTTACTTTTCACATGAAAGTATCTTTTAAGCTCTTTTTAATAAATGACACGACGATTGTCCAAGTTACTGGACAGTGGATCCTCTGTATACTTCACAGGTCATAAACCGGTCCACCCTGCTGTCTAAGTCTTGTTCTGTCCCCCCAGCGCTCAGAAACCACCTCACATTGTCAGCTGATGAGAAAACTCTGATAGCTCAGGTGCATTAAAAAAAAGTCTCAGGTCCATTTAATGTAATTAACCGAGGAGTCCTGTGTCGCGGGATCACTGGACATCAGAAATGCCAAAGCCAGAGGTGAGGGTGGAAATCTCTTCAGAACGAAATGTAGCCTTCTGCTCTACTGTCCTCTGAGGAGGTGATCTGCATCGGTTATGGGGGGAGGAATGATGCAGGGCCATACTACAGACACCAAGTCTAATGGCGTTAGATTGAGTCTGATTTCCTCTTCATCCAAAAAGGCCTAAAAACAATCACTGGTCAGTAACGAGGGATTTTTGCTTCTCTCTGTCATTAGTTACAGTTGATCCAGACTTAAAAGCTCGACTCTGCAAAGAGCCCACAGAGGTCAACTGACAAAACATTATCTCCTGGGTAAAGCACTTTCAGGAAACTTTCAACAACTACACGAAAATATACATAGAAACTCTAAAGTGCATCATGACAAATCATCCTCACAAATACGTCACAAAACTAGTATAAGCAGAACCTCACTAGTCCCATCTGGTCTCCAAATCACCAACACATTAAGGTGAGAAACGCAATCACTCGGAATCCTTACTTTCCTCCCTTGAGGGCTGATCCATCTGTAGAGAGGACTGGAGGTGGCGAGAACTCATCTGCAGCCGGGCTGACTGGTCTCCGGACTGTGTGTCTGTGCAGCCACGGCTCTGCTGCGGCTTCACCGCCCGCTCGCCCTGAGAAGGTCTGACATTCATTGACATTCATCCATTTTCACTGAGCAACGGTGTGAAAAGTGTGAGTGGGAAAGTTTCACATCTTCCATGAGAAAAAGGCTCCCGTCGGCGGCGGCAGGTCTCGAGCAGACCTGCTAGACCATGGAGTCCGCAGGTCCGCTCTGACAGCACGTCTGTTCTTGCCTGGACAGGCGTCATGCAGTCAACATGGACATGTCCACACAACTTTACATGGTAGTTGTCCATCCCAACATTGTCTCTGAGGGGTAGTGGAGTAGGAACAGGAAGTGAAATACTTCAGAAGAGTACAAGTATCTCAAAGTGGTACTTGAGTACATGTAGAGTATTTAGTTACTTTAGTTACCACTGATCCACAGAGTTCACTTTAACGCGGGGACACGTGTCGTACTGGTGTAGTTTACAAACGACAGGAAACAGATGTAGTCTGATGTTTGGGCCGGATGGGGACCTGAGGCAGTGAAGCAGCAGCAGCAGCAGGACGTTGACCACAAAAGACCCACATACAGCGTCCTGGACTGCCGCGCTGCAGGGGCAGGGTCCACATCTGGACCTGCAGCCTCTATCGGTGAACGGAAACCGCCGCCAGGCGTCGCCAGCCTCAACGACCACGACGCTGTTGTACCGGCTGACAGCCCGGTGAGTGAGGCTGCTCCTCGCGCGCCTGTAGTCCAGGTCGCCGAAGGAGGGGTGCTCCGGTCCAGGTCGGGAACGGAGCAGGTCAAAGCCCCCGTGCCGCTCAGTAGTGGGATCGCGCCCCCGAATAGACGAAGTAAAACAGCGGGACTCGGTCTCTTCGTACCGGGACAACACACACGGTCCGACAGCATGTCTCCGTAGGACACCACGGCTCCGTCATTGCTTCTGTATCGTCTTATCTCCATGGAAACCCGTCAGAAACCCGTGCTGTTTGTTGGTCCAACGGCGCCTCCACCTGGACTAGAGGAGCAACGACCATCAACCGCACCACTCAGCGCAACATACACACACACACACACACACACACGAGTCAGGCTTTTCTGAAGGTGATGGATGTTAAAACCGACCTCCCAGACCTCATCCTACACACTCCTCTGAGTTCCCCTCTTCCAATAAGGAAACATCTGGATCGCAAACTCTTGGCTTTGACATTCACCTTGTTGTAAAGGTTGTTGTTGTTACTGTGTGTGTGTGTGTTTGTGTGTCCAATACTTTAGTTGGATATTTCCAAGTGTGTGCTACCTTCAGGTACTAAAGGCAGTGATGCAGAGGACCCTGGAGATGCTTCGGAGCCCCACAACAGGTAAACCATGGTTCTGCTGTCTCACCAGAGCTGAGCGGAGGTTTGGTTACACATCCTCAACAGATCCAGTGATAAGACACCGGGGACGAATCGGCAGTCCAGCCACTTCACTGCCGGACCAGAACTCAGAGCATCCAGACCAAAACCCGTGTGCACCGTAGCCACAGACCTGGTAGGCTCTTTTCACACAAGGCCTTCCGGTGTGAACGACGGATCGCTGTCACGCGGACGTGGCTTCCTGAGACGTTTGAATCCAACGCAGCCATTGACCTGTGATTCTCTTAATCTGGCGAGTCCCTGGATCAAAGCCTGCAGCGAACACACATTAGAAATGAAGAAGGTGCAGAATTGTCTGATGTTTCGTGGAACTCATTCCTGCTTCTATCCGCCTGATGTTTCCTCTGCAGAGCGTCTCCGGCCCCATGCCGAGGAGCCGGCGGAGGCGTTCTTCTCACCAAACCCAGCTTCGGTGACCAAAGAGCCAAGGAGCTCAGTTTGAACGTGGTCGGTCCGCAGCGCTTGTTTCCATAAGGACTCTGGCTCACCCAGATGTTGCTCCGCAGAGCTCAGGCGTTGACTTTTGGGACGAGGTGTCAGGTGAGGTGAGGTTTCCCTCTGGTTTCCCTTCAGCTTGATTACGGAGGTCATCACTGCCCCAGGAGAACACATGAATGGCCTGTATTTGCTTTATTCATTCATGGATTTTTTTTCTACTTTTTTAAAATATGAAAACCAAATAAAAACTAAGGCTAAATGTTGGAAATAAAAAACATGATTAAATGTGCTTTCCCGTGGAACCTCCTCCACTGTAAAATGCTGCCTTTGAAAAATGTCTGCCTCCACCACAGTTTCTACCTCAGGTCTTTAGCAGAAAATTGTCTCCATGTAAACTGCAGACAGTGTCTTCTGTGGGCCGTTCATTCACCTTATTGCGGAGACAGGAGTGTTTCCAAAATCCAGAATTTTCCACATTTATTTCAAAACCCAGAGAAGTAAGACAAAACAAAAAAATTAGACAAATAAACTAAAATAATGTAGATACAACTTTATGTACCCAAGAATATAGGAAGTCCCAGAACAGCTCAGATACTAGTTTACATCCAAAACCTGCTGCCACAAACCGACAGTACCTTTTTAATAATATTTATGGGCCAACGCTGGAGCTGACATGAGGATATAAACCTGGTGTTCACACATGATCCTGTGTGTGGAGGAAGCCTACAGGCCTCATATTTTTCATCCAGTGGTGGCTTGTGGCTTCCGGCGACGTCTATATGGACGATTTTTGGCCCCGAAGTTGTTGATTCGTGTAACTAAAATTCTCCCACCGCCGGTCGTTTCTTACTCTATGAAGAGTTTACAATTATGAAACGTATAAAACACAGTAAGTGTAAAACAGGATGTTAATGAATTGGACGGCAGGTGCTACGTACTTCTCTGTCGTGGGCCGGTTTCATTTCTACCTCAACTCCTGAGCGTTTTTTCTTCTTTCCTTCCCTCAGCCCGGGCTTTTATTCTGAAGCGCCTGTCCCGGAAGTCCTGTCCTACTGTGGCGGGGGAGCGGCGAGCAGCGAGCAGCGGTCCGGGGCAGAGCAGCCTGGTTCTCGACCCCAGATGTCCCGTCGCCTTCACCGGACACCCGCCTAACGGCCCGACGCCTCCTCCCGGGCCTCCGTCCCCGAGGCCACGTCTTCCAGCGGCTCGCTCCGAGCCTTGTTTTGGCGGGCGTCTCGCGCCGTTCGCGGGTCTCGCGGAAGGATGGTGCTGTCCACATCCCAGCAGGTCGCCCTGGCTTTCACGGCCGTGCTGTTCACCTTCGTCGTCCTGCCCAGGTTGTTCGGCGTCGGCAGCGGGACCGGGGCGAAGGAGACTAGATTCGACCCCCGCTACGCCAGGAAAGGTAGGAACCGTGACTTTCGTGCGGAGGGAACCGACCCACGGCAACATGGCTCCCGTCCTGCTTCCTCTCCTGTGTGTCGTTTCGCCTCGAGCGCACTCGTCCCTCCGCCCGCGGATAGCTGTCGCGTGCGCCAACTAGTTCTCCCAAAATAAAGGTCACGAGAGGAGACCAGATGCACCGTCCACGGCCCGGACGGGGGCTAGTACCAAACCTCAGTGTGTGTGTGTGTGTGTGTGTGTGTGTGTGTGTGTGTGTGTGTGACGGTGCACTGATGCCAGTGTCCAGTGAAGTGAAGTCCAGTGAAGTCTCCCTGTTAAAGGGTCGTTTCACTGCAAAACGCACGCTACGCGGCTCCGGTCAAGTGATGCAGGACGGTAAAGCCAGTATCAGCAAAGCGTCACACCTGTCTCCCGAAGGTCGTGTCCTCAGATGTCGTCCTGGTTTTGACCCTTCACAGTGATGTCATCTGCTCATGCATGTTTGGTGTAGCCGCGTCTTTTCCTTCTTAGGTGGTCTGAACTTCTCAGTCTCTCGGAGGGAGTCTGGGTCCTCAGGGTGAGGGAATCTCTTGTCCGGCCTGGGTTTGTTCCCCTCTGCCAGGTGCGCTCCAGCAGCTGTGGGGCATCTGTCGCCCGGTGTCAAATTGTCAGGGACCCCTTGGCATGAAAGTGCACGGACCAGCTGCCCTAGAGAGAACCGAGGTGAAACCGGAACCGCCGGGTTCTGTTCCAGGAGTAAGAAATCCTCATTTGCTCGTAACTATGCTAATAACAAACAAACAAAAAATCCAGCCTTGGAACCGAGCGTTTCTCAGCAGTTTGTCCTCAGATGTCCACGTAAGGACGGTAGTCTTTGAAATGTCTGATCCAGTATGGTTGTTTATTCAGTATTTGTTTTTTAGCGGCTTTAGATGCGAAACCTTTCCCATCAGCCCTAGAGGTTGGTGGTGGAGGGGTCGCGGTCAGCTCGGGTCCGGCTGTTGCAACAGCAGGACAGAGAGAAGGTGTGAGACTGCAGAGATCACAGCTAGAAAGACTGTAGAGCCTGGCTGAGCAAACCAAGTGCCGGCCCTGCTGCGCTTCTGGTTTTGTTCATGCCAGTTGTAGTTTTTGCTCTGCTCTGTTTTTAAGTAGCGATTACTGTTGTCGATTAATCTGCTGATTGTTTTCTCGGTTATGGTTTAGTCTCTGAAATGTCACCGTCTAGTGATAGAGGCCCATTATGATTTCCCAAAGGCCAAGGTCATGTTTTCAAACGGCTGATTTTGTCCTATCAACAGTCCAAAACATAAAGATATTTACTTTACCGTCCATCAAACACAAAACAGCATATCAACACAACTGAGGAACTGGGTGATATTTCCTGAGAAATGACTGAAACAATCAGTCAATTATCAGACTAGTCTGTTCTTCCTTTTCTGTCAATGGACTAATCAAGAAATTGATAACTCATTTTTTCCCTGAAGCTTTTTTCCCTCCTTAATGATCTAAAATGTTGTGAGGCAACTATATGTCCCTTTCAGATAAATGGCCTGCCAATTTTTATCCCCTTTTATTTCCAAATTTGGATATTAAGTGTAATGGTGGCTTTACAAGCATTAGTAGATCAGTACGTGAGACTTGAAGAAGAGGCGAATCGAGGGCAGCTGGACTTGGTCGTAGATCTTGAAGACGTTTCACCTCTCATCCAACGGGCTTCTTCAGTTCTCGACCTCGGTTCGGCTCTTCCTGGAAAACCGTGACCTGGACGCCTGAGAATCTTCACAGACGTCCAGCTTCAGTATGTTCAGTCTCACGCGTTGACCTGTTTACCGAGCAGCGTTGCTTCGGAGTTTAGAGCTTCAAAAGATAACCAAACCGATCTTATGACAGAAACGGGAACGTTTAACAAAACTAGCTTGACCTTTGAGGAAACAAATGATCCGGTTCCCTCAGAAAAGTGAGGAATAAGACATTACGAGAAGTCGGACGATAGTGCATTCTGGGTGATACATCTGTTGACGGTACATTGATCGCTTGCTTCCTCCAGGATACAGAATCGCTGAGTTAAAACCACAACTTCGGGGGTTCTCTTCCCAAAGTAAGAAGAGTAGGAAGATTTGTGCTAACACGTGTTGTTAGTTAGGGGATCGTTTTTGAGTTCCCTTTAACGAACACCATTTCCCACGAGCCCGAGAGCGTTGCGGGTTAAATGTCACCAACTCGACAGAGTGATGAGGCAGGATGTCGAGGTGGGCAGGGAGGGCCGAACGTCGTAGACGTTTGCCAGACAGCTGAAGAGTTGCAGAGATGACATCTGAAAGCGGTATGATGGGAGGTGCACTGACAGATAAATCACAGTTCACCTTCTGGGGAAGTTGCAGAGGCTAATTCCGACATTTCCTAGACACCCGTACTCAGGCTGACAAGTGAATGAAAAAGCAGCCATTCGTCCGTTTTTCCCTTTGCGGCAGCAGGTCCGGGCCCGGGTGCGGTCAGGGGTCAGCCCATCAGCGTCAACGCCCCCGGCTCAGCCCAGACCCCCGAGAACATGCAGCAGATGAAGAAGCTGATGGAGCAAGAGCTGAAGAGTGACAAGTACAAGTCCAACAGCAACAAGGGCTACGTGTTCACACTGATGCCTCTCTATGCCATCGGAGTCGGAGTGTTTGCAGCCTACAAGTTCTTGAAGGTGAGATAGAAGAGAGGCACAAAGAAGTCTGAGGCACTCTCACGTGAGCTACTTCACTGGAGGTCTCACTTGAGTGTTAACTCACAACCAGCAGAGACGTGACAAACTTGATAAAATAAAGTGTTAAATGTTAAATAAAATTAAAACCTAGCAAGTAGAATATGGAACCCCCCTCATTAAGCTGCACGGAGAGAATGTACACCTTTGAACGGCAGTCGGTAAATGCAAAATGAGTATCACTTCGGTCTTTTCTACCCTCAGATCAAGTCTGCAGATGACCAGGCACAAAGGGACAAATTTGCCAAAGGGGCCAAAAAATCAGTGGAGGCAGGTGTGTATCGCATGTACTGATTTCTATTTGAATATCTCCGGGGTTTTTTTTTTGTTTTTTTGTTTTGCTTGGTTATACATATTTGGTTACCATGAGAACTGTAGATATAGTTTTTATCCTCTTTTGTTTGTATATGTTTGTTTTGTGCAGAAAACCAGTTGAACGAGCTGGAACAAAGGCTGGCACAGACAGAGAGGATGCTCAACTCCATCCTCACCCAGCTGGACCCGCTCACTAACTGGTGAGTGATGAATAGTGTCCGTTTCCACGAGCTTCGGCCTCCAGGTGTGCACACAAGGCCTGGTCTTCATCCTCTGTGTACATATTTGTGCCTCTGAAACATGATCCTCACTTTACTGTTGGCGTCTTTCCTCATTTAGCAGACATGTTGAATGAACGCCGTACGTGCCCTGGCACTGGAAATTCTAAGAGAGCGCAGGAAGAAACGGATCGTTTCCAGTTCTGTAAAGCTTCGGGAATTTTAATGATTGTTCATTTTTGTGAAGAATAACTTGGATTTCAAGCATTCATTAAGTTCAACATTTTGGGAAATATGCTTATCCATAATACTTTAAAAAAAATGCTCCTCATCTAACTCTGTGAGAGAAAGCCAATAGGTGTATTCAACCCTATGAACCTTTGACACTTGTTTGTGAGATGACCCAATTATGGTTTAGTCCACTTCCTTGAGGGGAAAAAAAAGACGCCAGAAATAAAGAAAAAGGAAGAAAGTGAGAAGCAGGTAAATGACGGACAGGCAGGTGGGTTTACACCTGGGATTTTTCCAGTTAAGTCCGACAGCATGAACGAAGTTATAGAAGAACCCGTGGACACCGCAGCTTCCTCAATTCTGACCCGGGCTGTGTCTCAACATGGCGAGACGCTGCCTGAATGAGTGGAAACCAGATTGTGAGACTCGATTAAGATGGAGAGGGTCCAGGAACGTCAGCAGGCGACTGAACACGAGCTGAGACGCAGCTGCAGCCGTGGTGAGGAGGTAGAGGAAGAGCCGTGACACCAATAACAGGAGGAGCAGGGGTCGTCCTCAAAAATGACGCCGCACGCGGTTCATCGTTTGCACAACCCCGCTGAACAATATTTGATTTCCATTGTAGAGAGAACGTCAAGAGTGTGTGTGGCTGCTGGATGAGTCAGAAAGGACTGCCGTGACACACACACACTCACCTGCCACTTTATTAGGTACACCTAGGTTAAACTAATGCAGCGCAATACAACAGGCCTGGAATAAAGCCTCCCTTCATGACGCTTATAATAATTATGATTTGTTTTAATGGTCACCTTGGAGGCTGCAGTTAGTGGTGCCGTCGAACTTTACTGGGTTGTGTTGAGAGGTGTTCCCGATATTTTGTCAACCTTAACTCGTATAAATGGGACGTTGGGCAGAAACGAGAGACGGTGTGACGCCTGAGATCGGCTCTTCTGTAGAGGGAACTGGCTGGTGATTTGACGACTTGGCTAGGAATCGTCCGTTGAGGAGCTGGACAGACGCCCACAGGTGGCAGACAGTTCCTGACGGCACCTGGAGAGATGGAGGAATGAACGCAGTGCCCCTGACTGGCACCGTGACTAATTGTTCGGTGTATAAAATGTCAGAAAGCGGAAAAATTTTAATTTTGTCCAAGGTGTGTCTTCGAGTTGCTTTTTCAGTCCAGAATCCCAGAGGTTTTCATTTAGCTGTCGCAGAGAGACAAACCATAGTCAGATGCTGGAACAAAATAATGGAACAGGAAGTACTAGTGTGTATGTGGCCAAGGTGGATCCTCCTCTTAAGAGGACACGGGCTAACACGGTGACCCTGCTGTGCCCAAGGTCACGAATGAACTACAGTCTTAAATATCAGAGACATTTGTAAGATCGTACCCATGTGAAGGTGTTGGATCGGTGGCAGGACACACCTGTGGCTCTATACCTTCTAGGAGGTACACGTGACGCTGGTTTAATTCCGCATGTGATTTATTTTTGTTGTTATATCACTGTTTGCCACATTATATAACAGATAGCTGTCTCAAAATTCATTTTTTTTTTTTGGTCTGAAAACTATTCCTGTATAAAAGATTTAGTGTCAACATTTCCCACCATTGGCCCTGTTGTTAATAATGTGATACTTCATTGATCCCTTTAATCACATTAGTTTTCTCCTCCACTTAAAGGGCAGCGCTCTTACTACACGCTCAGAGTGGCTCCTCTGAGATTAATCTGTTTTCCTCTTTGTGTCGTTCTCACTTCTCGTGTCTCTGCAGTGTGAAGTCAGTGGCCCAGGAGCAGAAAAATGAGATAATGTCTCAGCTCCAGACCATCCGGTACCTGATGAAGAAGAGAGGAATGGACTGTCCACCCCTGAACATCAACGGTGGGCTGATCAGATGTCTAGAGGCCTAATCCGGTTTGGAGTTACTAGGCACACTGTTACCTGCCAGTGATCAGGCTGGACTCAATGGGCTCAGGTGCCACGAACCTGTAGTAACACATTTTTTTCGTGTGCTACCCGATGACGCCTTTTATCCGGTAACGACACGAAGCAGCAAACTGCAGGCCGAGTGATAAGATAGAGATAGAAAATGCAGCCACGCTTCACGCTGCAGCCACGTCTCTCAAACTGTCTTGTTACGATCAACCACAATTTGAGATTCAACTTGAGCTGCCGCACCGGTTCACATCTCTAGAAAAGTGTTTTGCATCCAGGTTTACGCTTATGAATGTGGTTTAAGTCAAATTTGCAAGAAGATCAGAGCAGGGCCTGCCAGCAATGTTTGATAAAGGTGCAAAAAAGTGACACAACCTGGTCCACGAGTGTGTGAAGGTTGACGTGGCCTCAGCGCAGACGGACCGACATGTTTTGCATGAAGCCTGTGGTTCGGTAACCTGAGGCGGTGCATTAAAATCCGACTGGATGGTGCAGAGAAAACAGCTCAGAAAACCTACAGGTAACAGCAGGACAAATCTGACCCGATGTGTCCGTGGGGTGAGGAGGAAACCAGACTTCTGTCACAAGAGCATGTAAACATTTACAGTTGAGAAAGGGGAAGCGCATGCGGTATCTCTATACTGCATGTGCTCCCCTTTTCTGTAGCCTAAGTATACATCACCACATTTGAGTAAGAAGCCTTCCCGTTTTCCGACCTCCTCCTGTTTCCATCGGCGGCTGAAGCTGTTTCGTGCAAACTCCACGCATCCTCCGTGTTTAGTGTCACGCACACGGTATTCCACTGTGGTGTTTCCATCGGCGCCACCTCATACTTAGCGCCGTTTCTCCTCGGTAACAGACATACAGCAGCTACTTCCTGCTGCTTCCATCTAGCTGTTTTCAACCTGCTGCTAAGCTACTGTCAGTGGAACTCAACAATTCCCGCAGTGCTTCACGTTGAAAGCTGTGCAGCCCTTCAAAGGAAAGAATTTCTCTTCCATTCCTAGTAGGCTTTAACTGTGAAACGTCCGCAGGAAGTTTCATTGCTCGTAACTTAGCGGAGCGTGAAAAACGGCAGAAAGGAGCGACAGGAACGAATTGGTGAATGAAAACAGTGTTCCCGATGAAAAGAGAGACTCAGAGCAGCAGGGTATGAAATTTTTTTACTGTTGTGCTGGTGGAATTAGTGATGGGGGAATGATTTTATAATGTGAGCTGTTAGAACACAGTTAGTTCCAATCATACTTAACGTTTTTTACCCAACTTCTGTAGCAGCTGGCCTTACTGGGACATTACTGTACCTAAATGCTGGCTTTTAGTGGACAATTTATGACGTAAAGCTTTCGTACTGATTGTCAATAGACTATATCGCTTGCTGTGACTCTTTCAGAGGCGTCCTGTGAGCGGAATCTGGACCACCTCATTGAGTCCCTCGGGGCCAACGACTCCTCGGCGGAGGAGGCTTCCCCGGTGGACAGTCGGACGTCCGGAGCGGCAGAGGCTGCTGAAAAGGTCTATCAGAAACCTGCAGAAGCTAAAGATGAAGCTGCAACAGAGGGTGAAGCGATGAAGGAGCTCATACCAGAGGAATCTGACGGGGAGGAGGAGGAGGAGGAGGAGGAGGAGGAAGGATTGGAGGACTGCGAGCTCATGCCTTCTCTAGAGGACTCTTATGAGCCAAACACTGAGGAGGTGTTGCCTGCGTCCGGCCTCAGGCGACGCAACAGGCCTGAATGACCTTACTGCAGGACTTCTGCACTGTATACAAATGTGATGATTATTATTATTATTATTATTATTATGAATATTTATTATCTGAAAGGCTTTCCTTCCAAAATGCTGTCTACCTATTCATCAGAGACATAAAATCCATCAATGAGACGCAGTAACCTCAAAGGAAAGCTCCGTGACCAGACACGTAGGGCTGTATTTTCCTGTCGCAGTCACAAAGACCAGCACAAACTAGATCATGTACACCAGGTCAGAGGGGGCGTGTCCAGGTGCGTCTGCTGTTTTTGCTCACACGGGGGCAGTGTGCTATGTGTAGACGGGTCGGTCGAAGTGGATTTGGTGAGCAGTCATCGCGTCTCACTCCTTTTTAACGGCTGTGCTAATCCCAGTCGGAAGTCGACTCGCCATTTTCAGTGACATGCGGTATAACCATGTGGCGCGGCGCACATGATAACTCGATCGGAAGCGGTGATGGCCGACAGATACAGGAAAAATAAATCACCCGTTGGTGTCGCTGATCTGGCCCAGCTCAGTTCACGCTGCGTCAATGGCGTTTCGCCTGATCTGTGTTTTTCATGTCACGCTAAAAGCCGTAGCTCAGAGCCGTCACACGCGGCTCCTGGAGGTGATTAGGGCGCTTTAAAACCCGGAGCGGCCCATGTCTGCAATCTGCATCCAAATTCGCACTCCTGCTCGGAGTCATAGCGCCGTCGCATCTGAACACACAGACATGATGCACACGAGTTACGCTTCTTGAGAATATCGTTTTTTTTGCAGTGTCCGTCGCAAACAGTCGCATCAGTCATCACAAATGAAGATCCGGAAAACCCTCAGCGAAGACTCTCCCTGTAACTGCGGCGCGTGCCTGAGAGTCATCACGTTTTAGATCCCGCCGTCTGCACCTCCACGGGCGCACCGCAAGCACAAATGGCCCACAGCCACTTTGGCGTCTGTTCGATGGTGCTAAAAATGGGGCTCAAGTGCAGCCCACAGCTTTCTAGCCGACTCCACTGCAACATACTTCCTGCTTACAATCCCCAAAGCCTCCAAAATCTGGGAACTGTAGTTCCCAGACTACACGAGAGCGGGATTATCCCCCAGATCGAAGAAAAATAGAGACTAATACCGGGAGTAAGAAAATCTGCTAGCATTAACTTCTCGTGTTGCTGTGTGTGCTTTCTGACAGTAGTAGGGCTCAGGTGGGCTGCAGGGTTCGGGGGAGCAGCCGCCCACAGAGACTTTGAACCCCCCCGCTCTAAAAGACGATGACTAGAGGAAGGTGTGCGCCTGGCGTGAAGCATTCTCACCGCGCGCTTTGATTTCAGAAACGCCAGTTGATGCGTGGGGACTTGTTGCACCCGTTGTTTGCATATGTGCCCCCAGGTCGTCAGACAGACATTCTCAGCTCCCGACGCTTTGCCTCGCGATGCCATTCCTGCTGCTGCTCTCTGCACCATGTGGGCCGCACTGGGGGACAAACACAGACGAGACGGACAGACCACAGGGTTCTGGCCTAGTCCTGCTGGTTTCAGTCTTTGTGCTGACGTGAAAATAGAGCCCGTAATGTCCTGTGCTTTCCTGTTGTCAGTCACTTTGTAACACCAATTATCACCTTTTTAAAGTTGCCTGATTTTGGAATGAAAGGACTTTCAATGCATTTTTGGTTTCCAGCACCGTCGCCAGTTTTGGTTTGCACCTGTTAGAAAATGTCCAACATTTAAAGCCCCTGTCACTGCTGGATTGCCTTTACTGTTCCTTTCTCATGGCGGACAACTTGTCAAACACAGGTGCTTCCGCTGACACGGCTGCGGTCCATTCAGGTCCAGGACCCGGCTGTTGTGCGTGCTGGCCCCCTGACGTGTCTTACTGGTCCAGTTGACCGGAGCAAAACGTCACGAATATTAGTAGTGTGACTTGTGCTGTTCCTGCTGTGGCAGGTCAGCATGTCTGCCGTGAGAAAGGTCTGTCGACGCCACTATTCTGCTGCGACAACTGCCGCATGGCACGAGCTCGGATGTCCTTAAAGACCCGGCCTCTGTCCGTCAGCCCACAGGAAATGTGCTATCACTGTTGCGGCTTAACCCTGCTGCGTCCTCTGCTGCCACCCTCGGGTTGCCGGTGGAATAGCAACAATCCAACTAGTGTTGGTCATGATAAGTCAAATCGAAGGTATGAGACTGATGTTTCCACGATAAATGCTTCCAAGTCTTGCCATAGAAATGTCCATCGCCTTTCTTCATTTTGAATATCGACTAAATTCATTTTTTTTAATCATAAAGGGACTGACAATGTGCCGCTGGATGCGATGAGCCTGCTCAGCCTGCAGAATATCCCAACGTACATTTTAGGAGTGTGGACTCGGGCTTGTGGCATGTTGTTAATACATCCAATCATATCTGTGCGTGTTTTATTTTCTATAACTGTTTTGCCTGCACAGTGTGACTGCATGAGGTTTTAATTTACTCATTCACAAGGAAAATGACAATCGTTTGATCAGCCAGAAACATGGACGTCGATGATACATGACTGTTGTAAATAAGCTTTCTTGTAGTGCAGTCATTCTGTGGAAATTGTGATCTAAAATCCTCGTGAGAGGTCACCGTGACGAGGCTTTAGGGTCGTTTACGTGTTCTGTTGTTGGGTGACATACATCAAACCACTGCCAGGGCGCGTCTCTAAATTTCCAAATGCAGTGAAGAAATTTAGGTCCTGAGAGTCTTTTGTGTTGCTGCCATTTAATACCCAACAGGACTTAGCGCCGGAGGAAACTCTACGCATGATCGTTTTACACGGCATGTGTCCCTGACTGTCAGAGATCAGCAGCGAACGATTGAGGAGGATACTGTCATTTCATTAACTTTGCAGTACATGATAGCAGCCCGGATGCTGATGCAGTGGAACGTGCTAAACTGTGGTAAAAATCAAAGTAAAATGCTAGTAATGATCATTTTTGCCAAAACGAGATGTTCCCTGTAGTGGAGCATGTACAGCGTAATAACATCCGACCCGGTCTTCTCATTATCCAGCCCACAAATCATCGCCTTTATCTGGGATGAAATATTTGATCTGTACTGTTTTTCCTCTGCCTCACATGTTCACTGTCTCCACTTCTGAGTTTTACCCATCGACATTAATGCCACGTGTTGGTACCACGAATCTTTGCCTTAAATGATTTAGTGCATGTTTTGTTTGATTTCTTTCCCTTTGCCTTTCTGTGTTGAAGGTTGTATGTTTCATGTGGGAGTTGAGTGGAAAACCTCAGCTTGCCTTAGTGGAAAATAAAACAGAAACCCAGTGATGCTGCCGGTCTGGATGACATTTGAAAGCTTCAGCCGCTAAGGATTTGTAAAACTGAGTCTCGATACTACTACTGCTACTAGAGATACTGTTTGCCAGTACTTTTAAGTCGGACCTTTTTCCTCCGGTCTTTCCCGCTCAGTTGGATTTGTCTCAGGTTAGTGAAGCCTCTGAAGCCACCAGATCTCCTGAGTTGGAGGGAAAGTCGTGCTATTTAAAACACATTCATCTTCATAAACCTGTGGAAGGATTAAGACGATGAAGACATTTCAAGGTGTTGGAAACCCACCTGGGTGTTTTCAGTTCCCCTGGTTGAAGTTAAGGCTGCGTTCATGTCATAAAGGAGTTTTCGTAGTTAGTCGTTTCCAACTGGGAAACCAAGCCTGATAATACAGGAGTGCGTAGTCCTGACCCGAGCCACCGTTGATGTTGTAAATTACACCTCAGCCTCCTGACAAGTCAAAATGTCAGCCGTGAAAGAGGTCTACTGTGAAGAGAGGTTTAAGTTCAACGTTCACGGGAGCAGCCGGGACAAGTGCTGGACATGCCGACGAAGCGCAGTCCCGAGAAAAGGTCTGCCTAGGCCAGATAAGTGAAAACGCCTGTCAGGGTCGCACATCCATGAGATGGCGTGTCTGTAGCGATGGTCAGCGAGGACCATCCGTGTAGGCCAGCATCTGAGGATTTAATCAAAGTCAGCGAATGGCCTGGTGCGTGTTTTGTGATTGGATCATTAAGATCTGTATAGTTCAGTCACCGTACCGCACCTGGAAGCTCTCAAACCTCCCGGTAGCACGTTCAGAGTCCGAGTCAGCGTGTGGACCCAGAGCTGGATTCAAGCCGCAGTGACACCTGCAGATGGCGCCACAGGAACACATTTACAGCGAAGGCCCCAGGACAAAACAGGGCATCGCTGTTGGCTGGGTGGCTCAGGCTTCCCATTTCTCTAGCATATGTCAACAAAAGAAATGCTCAGACTGCACTTGTTCTGTGTGGAGAATGGATTAAAAAATGAATTGATTTAAGGTTGGTCAAACACGGAAAATCCCCGAGCACTGAACACCAATGAGCAGGAGAGATCAAACTGTAACACATGCTCCCCTCCTCATTAATTCCAACAAAGCCAAAGTATTTTGAAAACTTCTCCAAAGCGTCCCGGTGAAATAAACCGCCCCCTCTAATCATAACTTATAATTAGACAGACTGACTTTATAAATGACTTCCTCTCATGCAGCGCAGGAAAAAGATCTGGGATTCATCGCAAATTAGCTCGGCTCGCAACATTTAATCAGCTCAATTTTCTTCCACTGGGACTTCTGCCTTTCTCCAGCCGTGGGCCTGTGGTTAGCTGGGTAATTTGTTTTTTCTATTGAACTCCACGGTTGTGAATGGAGCTAAAAGTGTTTGTAGCAGAGCCCAGAGGGGCTGGAAGAAAAACTTCATTCCTCCCACCACCCCCCTCGGGGCTCCACTGGCCCTCTGGTCACACCAGAAACATCCTCAACGCTATTCCACTGCTCATGAAGTGTTTTTTAGTGCGTAAGGACTCAAATGTTTTACGCTCGATTAGCAGAGCTTTATGCCTTTATTGACAACAGACAATCCCGGGCTCCTCCAGTCTGGGTGTCAAAGTGTCCTTGGGCAAGACACCGAACCCCAAACTTCCCCTGATGTCTGTGTGAGTGTGTGTGTGCGAATGGGCGAATGTGGCCTGTAACCTGAAACGCTTTGGGTGCTTGATAGGACTATGAAAGCGCCATACAAGCGCAGTCCATCTACCGTTTGCATGCTCTTCCATCAGTCTGATGCCCATGGCGGTAGTTGTTAACGGCAGTAGCTGCTTCTGTGATGGACTCGTACCATCCTTTATTCCCCAAACATTCTCGGCCATCTTCACCTGAGCAATGTACATTTAAATCACGGTACACTGGAGAAATGTTGAATGACTTGCTTCATTTCGATGGACTTTTGGAGTATTGACGCTGGTCTGCACCCGGCGGTGTCTTGTGTTCTTAAAATGTAAAATCTGTCTCTCTGAGCCTGCTCTTACTGTAGAGGAAATGATCAGGTTACTGTCCGTTTGACTGAAGACATCAGTGGCACAATGCAGGTAATCTCATTACAGATACCCTGTGGAGTGTTTGGCCACTCGTAGCGCCATGGGACAGAGTTTTTATAGGTGGGTCCCCGCATCTCGCCGGCTCAAATTACGAACGAGCAGTTGATGCGATACGGGACAAGGAAGCTCCACAGAGCGCCTTTTTAAATTCCGTACCTGTGTAAAAATTAAAGGGCAGCTTAAAAGTTTTCACACACTTATTTCTCCCCTGATATCGTGATCAGGGTCGTCGGGGTCTCAATAGTCGAGTTTCTACAGATTTCCGAAGGAAAGGCTGCGTTACAAAATGGCGACATGGCGTTTAAAACGATGTGGATGTTTAACAGGCAGGAAGGGTCTAAAGAAAAGATGCCCCTGAGGGGCATTGTGGGAAACGTTGGACTGAGTATTTTTTCAGATGTGGAGCCCCGTACTGGGGATTTACAAGTCAGGATATTTCGATCTCTGCCGCTCTGATCTTGACCATTCCCACTCCTGCGAGTCTCCTGACTTAATAGAAGTCACTAGAACACTAAAATACTGGAATACCCCTTTAAAGAAATTTGTAGTTATGTGATGAGAAGACGGTCATAACTCTAAGCGAGCAGTCATTTGTCCTGATTTCTTTGGTTGGAAAAAGTTCCAGAGGAAGTGCGGACGGGACACTGGGCCTCGCTGCGGTCCTGCTGTTACAGAGCGAGATCTCAGCATGTAAGCATCTCATTTTTTCACTATTTGAAGGGACATTTGAAATAGCAGGGTTTTTCTTTCAGGCTCCAGACAAAGACCTGTTCTTTCAGTCCCTAGATGTCTTCAAAGTCAGCGGGACTGTGTTGTCCGACCTCTGGGAGGGAGGCAGAGGCGTTGTGCTTCATCAGATATGAACCCAGCAGACGGTCTGTGTAGGGCGCTGCGGAAAGTTCAGACCGAAAGGGCAGAAAAACCTTCCTGCCGCCGTCTGCAAAGGACACTGCTCCGTAGTTCGGTGCAGGGAATGCTATTGAAAATAATGGATTCATTTCTCTGGAGCTCAAACTGTGATACAATCATTTACTCGCTGTCTTGACTCTGTTGACCGAGATCGCGCCCGTCCCATTGCCTTAGCATTTTCGACATCAGTTCCAGCTGCTTGTAGTGAAAACGAAGAATCCCGCTCTCCGCCGTGGCCTAGACTAGAATGATTTTTCCCATTTAACACAGTTTGAAATAAGACACCGCTCCCAGCTTTTCTTTCCAGAAAGCCCTCAGCTCAGAGAACACTGAACGTAATGGTTTCATATGCCATTCTTGCATTTCTGATTGATGATACCTTGAACCTGAATTGAGACCAGCCAAGGCTGCCTGTCTGGCCACCAGCCCCCTCTGGGACTGATCCTGTGACTGTACTTGGGGAAAAACGGACTAGGCCAAGGACCTTGGCTTTTTATTTTTTTACTGTCTAGTTCCCGATAAAGATCAGCAATCTGCTTGCTCTATTTTTAGTGACGATATTACAGGGAGGGAGACGGGGAAAGAGTCTCTGGATGCTGTTTTCTTCCTGTATTGGTCAGTACGGGCTGGTTATGTTCTTGACCCACTGTTGTCCCCAATGCTTCACCCTCTGTGATGAATGAGCCCGTCAGTAAAACATTAAAGGGACCTGGCATCCCAGTTCTCTGAATTCAGCAGCCGGTTCATTTTAAATCAAAATGGGAGGCGGCAGGTCGTGGAAGAGGAGTAACGCTACCACAGCAGGTGAGCTGGGTCCAGGTGCCGTGATAGAAACAGAGTGTTTAAGTTTCTCAGGGGAAGCTGCAGCAGGTCCCTCCGGGGACGGGGCCCTTCTGCTCCTGCTCCTGCCTCCTCTAGTCGACCGTGTGAGGGTTTTAACTGTGGAAGAGAAAAAACTGGCCGAAAAGTTATGAATGATAACAATTCAAAAGAATCTCACGCGTGGGATTGGGTGTCCGCACTCATCTGTAGTGAACTATAAAATGCAGTTATTTTAATTAGGAACGAAGTCACCAGGCCAGATGCTGTGAAGCAAGATACAGCAGACTGTAGTCCATGTTCCGTGAGGTAGTCAGAGCCCGGACTGTAGCACTTGCTGGAGGCCGATCCGCCCAGGCCAGTGACGGCAGCACCCGAGGCGTGGATCTGCCGTGGTGGTCAGTGTGCCTTGTGACGCCTCACCTCGCGGTGTCGCACCTTCAGTCGATTAAAAGGCCGCTCCGCCAAATTCCCACAGGGAGATCAGTTCGGTCGCGGACACGCGGGCCTCCCAGATCTCAACAGCGTGCTGGGTCGATTGGTTGATTCAGCCCCTGTCCAGACAGAAACATAAACGTAATATCAGGAGTTGTAAAAGAAGCAGCCGTGAGAACTTCTCCACGTGACCCACGCGTACGTGGGCCAACGTGCAGCCCGGGGGGGGCACACTTCCGGCATCAGCTCATGAGCACAGGTGCATAATGTCTTTCCAAAGTTTGGAAAAAACATTCCATCTAGGCTGGGTTATCTCAGTTCAGGTCTGGGGACTCTGTTACAGACTCCTGTGGGCTAAGACTTTAAAAGAGCTGGGCATTTCCCCAGCAGGGAGGGTCCATCATCAGGGACCCAGCACTTTGGGAACTCGACCCAACTACAGACAAAAAACAAAAGTCTGGATATCTCAGCCTCTACTGCATCGATGTTGACCCTTCTCTGGCCCTAGCTCAGGAAGAGGTGCTGCTTTTCGGGAAGCTGACTCGACAGACCCTCACCCTAACTCTACTATCCGTCTTTCACGATCTGTCACGCAGTCCTGTCTATTTAAATAATCGCTTGCAGGTCGATACTGAATAAGCCCCTGGCGGCCACCTCTCCCCTTCTCTTAAGCTACGGTGGACCTAGAAAAGTGACCTCTCGAAGTCTACGGATTGCAAAGATACGACGTTGTGTGAAATTATAATCCTACTTTTTCTGTTTTGGAGTTTACGGCTGTGTGAACGGTGTAAATTGCTTTTCATGCAGAGCAGATACTGTCAGCTCAAAACGTTGAAACAAGTAAAGTGTTATACGCTTTAAAGTCCATGTTTCTAGCACCTTCACTCTGATTTTTTTACTCATGTCATTGTTTGACAAGTTTAGACGTGAGAGCATTGGGGTCAGCTTCGCCCTCCGAACGCTCTGTGTCGGTTTGGACGGAAACGGCCTTTATCAAGACGGAACCGTGAATATTTCGATAAGGCTGACAGCTGGACAGCGCTGGGGAAGTGGGGTGAATTCAGGCGAAGTCATTTACCAATTCTAAAACTGGAACATTAGAGCAAAAAAACCTGCCGTAGCAGACGGGTAGTAAGTAATTAGGTCACCGGGAGGTTGCAGTTTTACAAAGCAGCCTTACATCAGGGCATAGTGGTGCATGTAATTACAGGTGAGCTGCCTGCCGGGGCTCCTGGCTGACTGAGCTGAAGATGTGGCTCCGTCCTCCCGGTCCGCCGTGCAGACGAGGCGTCTGCTGGTGTCTCACCGACGTGTCACTGACACAAACACCCCGTGAATAAATGATGTGAGCAGCGTTCTTCTACAGGAGCAGAGAGGAAATTGGATGGAGCTCTAGTCGGCTCCATCAGTGCTTTGGCAGCTTCACGTGTCGGTGTTTGCCCAGAGTGACTTTCCTCCCACCACATGGCCCCACTGCCACTGTGCTTTCCAGTGCCTCTGCTCCTGCTGTCTGCTGCTGTTTTGACCACTACTGCTGCCTGTACTTTCACTTCTACTATTAGCACCACACATGCTACTGCCTCTGCTCCTCCTACTTATATTACCGTCGTCTGTCTGACCATGACTAGGAACTGCTTCCGCTCCTGCTACGTCTACTGAAACCTTTACTACTAGTACCACGAGTGCTCAGAGGCCCCCGAGGTGACAGCCTGGCTGTTGCTTTGTTGTAATTTTATTGTGTGTAAAGTTGTTTGTGCGTATGCGTGACTAAAGTGATGAGGGCCCCGAGGCGTCTCAGGTAGTTTTAGGGCTCCTCTTGTCCCTTTATAAGTCGGGTTCATACCATGTTTGCTTTGTGCAAATCCAAAAACATCAAAATGATGTGTGCATGTGGATCCCTTTATGTGCTGAGAGGCTAAATGCAACAGGAGACATGTGCCAGGAAGACTGGGGGGGGGGGGCACGGCTCATTTTTGGCCCAGGGCCTGGCCATTAGTTCAGCCAGAGCACTGAAGTTGTGCTCGGATCATCTGGCTGGCATCAGCTCCTTCATTCATCTTTCCCCATGGGAGGCTGGTTCGTTAGCTGTTTGGCCGCCAGCCCACGTGGATCGTCCAGGCGTTTTCATGCAGGTGTATATACCAGGGTCTGTACAGGACCCCCCCCACACACACACACACACACACACACACAGTGTTGAAGCTTGTGGTATTACTGAACTTATCCAGAGCCAGAGTCAAACCCAGAGAGAGAGAGAGCCCTGTTCTGGGAACGGTTCATTCCTCGACCTGTGGCGGCTCTGACCGAACCACCACACCACCCCCGCCTCCTCTAGCACCGCTCGCCAATCCGGCTCCGAGGGCCCGCTGGTGGCAGGGCCGCACACGCAGAGAACCTCCGTTTCAGCGGCGGACAGACAGAGCTCCCGTTGTCGCGCATGAGGAGGGAGGCTGGAAACATAGACCCCATAGATGAGAAGAGGTGAATCCGGTGAAGCCTGCGATGGCAGGCGGCGATCACCAGCACCCGGACCCGTGTGAGGAAGAAAAGGGAGGACGGAAGCTACTTGACCTGCTCAGATCCCAGAGCAGGTCTCTGTCCGGACATCCGGCCTGCAGCCACCTCTCCTCACGTCTAGGCAGCCGAGAGCTCGTTGTCAGCACAATCCTTCTTCCCTCGGCGCCCAAACTTCTTGTTATTCGAAGGGATTCGTCGCCGAGTCTCTTCCGTCTGCGTGTGTGATTGTTGGAGTTAACCGAAGCCCTCACGTCCCCTCCGGCCGAGCCCGAGGCGAGCGCCGGTCAGTTTCCCCGAAGCCAACTTCGGCTGCTTTTCTAAAGCGGAGAGACGACGCAGCAGCAGTAGAGACGCGCGGTGGGCGACGAGCCAGGAGCCGACATTCCTCCCTTTTTTTTTTTTTTTTGGACAGGAATCGCGGTTATTACATATTCTGAGGAACGAGCCCGACGCTGACGAGCGGCTGTGCGTCTTGGAGAGGGCAGGGACACCGGAGGCGCGCAACGGCAGCAGCAGCAGCAGCAGCAGCGCAGTCTATCCGGAGCCACCGGTTGAGATCGTTCTACACTCCGCGAGCGCCGACTGTGGGAGACGAACACCGAGCACCGACATCCTCCCGAACACGCGATGGACGTCCTGCCCGGCCCCCCGGGGCGCCGCCAGAGCGTCGGGTGAGTGAAATCCAGGATGCTGCGCACTACGGCCACAATCCCGGAGCTTCTGAGAACAGGACCGTGGGTGTGTACGCGTCGGGCTCGCCGCTGCCTCCGGACTGCACTCGCCAACTTCCCCCGCTTTCCTTCAAGTCATGTCTGATACAGAGCAATGGGCAAGTTTGACGACAACGAGAGGATAATCCTCAACGTCGGGGGCACCAGGCACGAAACCTACAAAAGCACCCTGAAGACCCTGCCGGGGACGCGACTGGCCCTGCTCGCCTCCGACTCGGACATCGACTCCGTGCTGGATCAGCTGCAACAAGTCCCCGGCTTCATCGAGTACAACGCGCGAACCAACGAGTACTTCTTCGACCGCCACCCGGGCGTGTTCGCCTACGTGCTCAACTACTACCGGACCGGGAAGCTCCACTGCCCGGCGGATGTGTGCGGACCGCTGTTCGAGGAGGAGCTCTCCTTCTGGGGCATCGATGAGACGGACGTGGAGCCCTGCTGCTGGATGACATACCGGCAGCACCGGGACGCGGAGGAGGCGCTGGACGTGTTCGAGCTCAACGTGGACAACGGGGACGAGGACGACGAGATAGGCAAGAGGCTCGGCATCGAGGACGTGGCCGCCGACGGGAACGTCAGCCTGTGGAGGAAGTGGCAGCCGGTGATCTGGAATCTCTTCGAGGACCCGTACTCCTCCAGGGCGGCGAGGGTAAGGGCGCACCGCTGCGCCTGGGGCTCACACACTAACCCCCCGTCCCACGCACAGACACACACACACGGCAGCTCACACTGTTGGGTCTCGTGGAAAGAAGGTGGCTTCTTTCCAGCCCGTCACTCTCGTTGAACCCTGCTCGTGGGTTTTACGAGGCGCGTCCAGGGGCCTGATTCGAGGGCAGCCGCAACTCTCTCCACCTGTCGTGAGCGAACAAGGTGTTAACTCTCTGTCGGGACCGATATTCGCAGCAGCCTCGTTCTGCAGGCGTGTAGGCCCGAGCCAGAGCTGTTATTTCAACCTCGCAGCCTGTCCGTTGGGTTACGGCTCCGAGAGAGACGTCCTTTCAGCGGACACTTAGCTTCGGTTCAGTGCTTCCTCCCGCTCGGGACCCAGTTGCTCAGTGTCCGAGAAACACAGCGGGACTATTCCAGGACGAGTGCAGCACGTCGCGCCGGGGGCAGGGGGGAGGTAAACGTCCGGGCCGCGCATTGGCGTTTGATCAGCATCGGGCTTTTTAGGCTGGGGCACAGAGGTCAAGTGTGTGTGTGTGTGTGTGTGTGTGTGTGTGTGTGTGTGTGTGTGTGTGTGTGACAGGCCACCAGTGTGGATTCCCCGCCGCCTGGAGTCTGTAAGACCGGGAGGTTAGTTGTCAGAAAATAGCGCCCCACAGACATGGATCCATCCACTCTCAGTGCACCAGCATCAGCTGTTCATCAGAAGTTTCTGGAACAGTTCACGTCTGGGGCTGAGTTGAACGGCCAGTGTATCCCCATCATCACCATCAGTGGGCCTGGAAAAGGACAGGTTCTCTGCTAAACCGGCCTCAGGCTGCTGGGGAATTCTGGCTGAGGTGGTACAGGAGTCAATGTTGTGTAAATGGCAGCAGGTCGTCATTAGAGCTGATTAGAGCTCAAATGCAGAGTTACAGCTCAGGTTTGACTGGTGAGGCCTTTCTCTTCAGTGGCAAAAGGAGGCAAACTCTCGCTGATGTTTAATGTCTGCTGTAAAAATGACATCACCGATCGGGGCGTGGCCAGAGGGTCCTGTTTGTGGCTGCGCGGTATGTCCGATTGAATGCGGGTCGACCACCCGAGGGCCCGCGCAGAAACCGCAACATTTTGAAGAGTTTGGCATTTGACTCGAAAAGCCACGCACAAGGCCTCGGCTGACAAACACAGGGCGGCGGTGGGACACGGGCGTTTGGGCCGCGTCGACCTCTTCGCCAGAACGTGGCAGAGCGTTAAACATCCACGAGCGCACGCATCAGCGAGGAAACCTCGCAGCGTGTCCCTCGGCGTTGCACCGTTAGGCTCACGAGCATTAGTGCTCAGTGCTGCATCTTCTGCTGCCACGTGGCAATATCACCTAACGTCAGCCCCCTCGCCCCAGAGGCTGACATTAGGTCTTCAGTGTCTACTGGTAAAAGCCGCGCCACCTCACGGTACAGGGGCTTGTCGTTCCCTTCAGCATTTGGTTTGAACAGATCCGGCCTCTACAACCCTCCGTGAAATGGACGGTTCAGCTACCGCGGGTCCGTGGATTTATTGCCATTTTAGGGGCCAATTCCGAGAGAAGCCTGTGAGGGTTTTTCTGATGGAGCAGTCTAATGGTCATAAGTGGTCAAAGAACGTCATTACAAAGTATTTAAATTCTTTGCGTGTCTCCCCATTAGTTGCTACCATGAAGGGCCGTCTCATGCAGCTCTACTGTGCATCTGTCCTGCCACAGCGTTGCTTACAGTGGCACACAACGATGCCTTTATTCTTCATTCGTCCCGTTCGCAATACAGTGGAAGTTGAAGTTCACTGACAGCGGACGAGAGATTTTCGGCACTCACAATGAAGCCGAGTCGAAGTGACCGTCAAGCCGAACTCTGCTTCTCGGCTAGTAAATACTAGACCTTTCTTCATGACCCCAAGAGCTGAAAAGAGAGTGAGAGAACCAGGACTGGTTTCGTGGTTACATCACTCCTCCTCCTCCTTTTCTACAGGTGGTTGTGGGAACAGGATTACATGGACGTTAATACGAGGATGAGGTTGGAGCACAATAAGCATTATTGCCCAGCCAGTCAATGAGATGTTTCCTTTCATTTAGTTTAAAGCGTCCCGTGTGAGCAGGGGGGAGGAAATGCACGGACGTTTCGGCTCTGCCTTCCGCAGGGTGCAGTGCTCCATCGGTTTCATCCCCCCGTGCTCACTTTAAACTAAATGAAAGGAAACATCTCATGGACGGGGTTGGCAAGCCCCTTTTTGTGGCTTGTGCTTTGACTTTGATCAGATGCACGCTAGCTTCCCCTTCTCTGTCCGTCTTTTTTACTTCTGGCTTGAATAACAGCCCCTCCTCATGTCACGAGGTAAGACAAACGTGAAGAATTAGGTGCAAGGTATTCAAAAACGAATCTAAGCTCAATGTTGACCTGTCCTAGAGTTACATCCTCCCCAGAATCTTTGTGACCCCAGTCTTTGAGATTAGAGGTGCGGTCTGTGGCTGGCATCAGGGATCAGAGCGACCTGCTTGTTCGATCAATACCTAAGTGTTTCCACTGTCGGCCAAATGAAGTCTGTCTCCCGTCAACATTTTAACGAAGGTGTGGGCTGAAGGTGTGCGTGTGCGTGTGTGTGTGTGTGTGTGTGTGTGTGGCATTGACCTCGTCGGGTACCGCTTGTCCTCCTCTCACAATCCATCAGCAAACTCTCAGTGAGGATGAGGGCAGGGATTTGTCTTTGTGTGTGAAAGGAATTCTGATGCAGGGTGTGTACTTTATAATGAGAGGATACTTTAAAAATTAAAAAATAAATGAGTCAGCCCAATGTCGGCTTCCTGCATTTGTTAGCTTTATAGTCACAGCTTGAAATCAGTGTTTTGTTCTTTTTAATTCAAACTGTAGACGACCACAAAGGTCAGTTCATCAGTTGTTTCCCGTTTCACCGGATTCATTGGTCATTTCTTGAAAGTGTTTCTTGGCGATGGCAGAGGAACTGGCAGGGATGTGACGGAGGGAAATACTGAGGTAGTTTCAGCAGATTGCTCCGCCGGCAGGAAGGAGCTGAGGAACCCCAATACTTGCGTCTACAACACGCACATATTTGTGTCCCTGCACGAACACTCACTCTTTAGCATACGCAGAAATAAAGTCAGTACTACACAGAAGCATCTTCAGACCTCAGTCATCTGCGTGTGAACCACGTTCCCCGATGCTGATGATGGTCTGGCTACAGCCACGTCAGGCCTTGGTCCGCTGTCCTCCTTGATGCCTACGTGTTTGCACTCCTGCAAAAGCCAGCGTGTGGGGGTCCAACAGAACCCCCCCCTTGGGGGCACTAATCTGCCCCTTACGAGGCATTATGGGGGAGCAATGTGGAATTTTCCTCCATGGAAATAAAGGTGTGACTTCGGCCTGCCAGCCTGTGCTAGTGCAAATCAAGGTCCTCGTACACAGCTGACCTTTGACCCTGACATCACGCAGCCGACAGTATCAGCTGTAAACTGCAGAAATGACATTAAACTCAGAGGTAGATAAAAAGACGGCTGGACGGATCATGTGTGTCCTCTGAAAAGTGATCATCATACTGCCATCAATCACCACTTCCAGAGAGGCTCTAAATCATTCTATCATACTTACTATGGCGTGTGCTGAGGACATCATATGTGTCGGCAGCCCAAAGATTTCATAGTGCCATCTATTAAAAGTCGTCTCCCCCGTAGCCCAATGCCAGCACACCCCCACCTCCTGTGACTGTGGTAGTCCCGGCCAGGTCCACAGCAAACATGCTGGAACCCATCTGATCCAAACAAATGTATTTTGGTTTCCTCAGACCAAAGAATGTGCTGCCGCCATCCATCAGGTTTCTTCTCCTGTCCTAGTTTTGTGCAGTTTTGCGAGCAGCGGTTTTCTTCTTGGCCTCCGTCCGTAGAGGTCGGCTTCACGCGGTGTCCTTCTCTTGTCTGATCAGTCACTGAAACACCAGTTTCCACAGAGAATCCTTTTGCCAGGTCAGAAGCTCTGACCCGTCTGTTTTTCAGAGCGGGGTTGTGCAAACGATGAACCGCGTGCGGCGTCATTTTTGAGGACGACCCCTGCTCCTCCTGTTATTGGTGTCACGGCTCTTCCTCTACCTTCTCACCACCACTGCAGCTGTGTCTCAGCTCGTGTTCAGTCCTGGACCCTCTCCATCTTAATCGAGTCTCACAATCGGGTTTCCACTCGTTCAGGTCAGAACTCAGGGAGCTGTGATGTCCACAGGTTCTTTTATAACCTTGTTCATGCTGTTGGATCAACTGGAAAAATCACAGGTGTAATGGAAATTGTTGCAATGGTCACAGGCAAACTCACTTTTGGGTCATTGAGGTCGGACTTTGGGGCCAGAATTTTCAATGTAGTCAATATAACCTGCTTGTTTTTAAATATATGTATATATAGAATCAAATATTTGGCGCCTCAACTTTAAAACAATACATTTGCTATTGTAAGAAATGACTATTTTGAATCATTTAACAATGATATAGCACAGAGGTGTGTGTGTGTGTGTGTGTGTGTGTGTGTGTGTGTAAATATAGAGATAGATAGATATATAAAATATGTACAGATAAATGATGAATGTATTTATGTTTTTTTTATCAGTTTCCATTAAAATAAAGGTTATGATCTGCATAAACATGCAGATGTGGCCAAAAGTGTTGGTGCCCTCACAGCTCATAGAAACAAGGCACTGTCCTTCCTGAACAGTGTTGAAATGAAGGCTCTTGTGTCGTGCGTACCTGCCTTCGGTTTGCCATAGAATAGAACAAAGAAGCTGCGAAAAGAGCTGAGTTCTTGTTCATTCTACAAAGATCATACAAAATGGCCTGGACACATGGTTCTGTGACCACAGTTGCTATTATTATTTAGACATAAAAAAGCCCAGCTGCAGTTTGCTAAAATGCACGTGGACAAGCCACAGTGCTTCTGGGAGAATGTTTTCTGGACAAATAGAACAAAATTGGAGGTTTCATATGTACGTGGTTCATAGTTCTCCACTGTGAAACATGGAGGAGGCTCAGTTGTGTTATGGAGCTGCTCTGCTGCGCCTGACACAGGGTGATAATGACCCAAAACATACATCCGAAAGCTGCCAACAATGGATGAGAATGAAACCCGGGACTGCAGCGGCCTGCTGCGAGTCCTGATCCGAATCAAATTAAACGTCTATGGAAAGAGCTGACACTGGCTCCCGTCAAACCTGAGAGAACTGGAGCAGTTTGCTCAAGAAGAGCTGGACCAACCTGCCAGCTGAAGTGGAAGCGTAGAAGTCTCGTTAGGAGCTGCAGAAAGCGCTTGATGCAGTGTGTGCTACCTCAAAAGTGTGTGCTTCGAAATATTAGGTTAAGGGTCCCAATAATTTTGTTTTTATGTTGCATTGAAAATCAAAATCAACGTGTCTGTGTAATTAAATACGGGATAGCGAATAGCGGGTGCCAATTACTTTTGTCAGGTTCAACTGATTTCCGAGAAAATGGTTTCTTCTTTTTTAAGGGGAAGGGTACAAATGATTTTGGCCACTGACTGAGCTTGATTCTGTTTTAACGGCAGGCCACAGCTGTGTTTTTGTGGCTCTCGGTGTAAACGTGTTCAGTTCCACTCTGCCACCACAGTAACGGCAGCGGCGCTAGAGAGCGCGACGCAAACATCTGCCCCAGGACGCCTCTGTAGAGATCACAGGAAGTGAAGGTAGAGAGAAATGGAGAATGGCATGCAACAAAGCTCAAAGCAGTCATGGTCTGCACCTTAAACCCTCGAGGCCACCAGGGGGCCCCGTCAGATTTTTTTATTTTAAAAAGGACTTAGTTTGTCTCTTGAAAACAAAACAAAAAAGACCCCCCACTACTAAGCCACCGGTCGGATGTTTTGCCTGATGGCAGAGGGTGTCGCTCTAAAGCAAATGAAGCAAAAACGTTTGGCGTTTCTAAAGCTAGCTAATGGTGAGCGTAGTAAAAGCGTAGTGCAAAATAAAGAACAACTCCTAATTTACTCTTCAATTAAAGGCATCTAGTGCAGCACCTGTCCTCTCCATCACGGTCTCATGTGTTTACAGTGACTAAGCCACAACTGATTTGACCGTTCTCCATTCAGCCGCTTCCTAAACCGCACAATCATTGATGTCAGACCACAACTCAGTGTCAGCTCCAGGGGTTCGTTTCTCCAGGTAAGCCGAAAACCCAAAAGTCTGAACTGTCCCTTTAACCAGCTCACACTCGAGTGTTCATGTGCCAGCAGTCGGTGGTAGCGGGCGTGTTTCTCTGGGCTCCCCACGCTGTTTCTATTGTTGTAGCCATCCTGTACTCGCCTCACTCTCAGTGCTGCCTCTTTAATCTGCATGCAGTGTGTTTTAACAACGCCTGGTGGTGTGTTCACTTGTCTGAGGGAGAATTTCTGGTTGATTTTTCTCCATGTTTATGCTTGTGTTTCTGAAAAGTAAAGAGCGAGAATACATGGCTGTTTTCTGTGCGTGTGTGTGTGTGTGCGTGTGTGTGTGTCCTCCTATGTGTTAATCTGTTTGTTTGTCCTTCTCATGTCTCTGTAGTTTGCCATTGCTGGATTGGGATGGTAACAAAAAAAGAGTAGAGAAAAAAGAAATAACACCCACCACCTTTTTCATTTCCCATGTCTGTGCTCTGAGGCAGAGGTTTTAACTGATGCCTGACTTTGTAACACCCCCCCCAACACAACCCCACCCCACACACCTCGTCCTCACCCACTCACCTACGCATCCCCCCTTCCTCCCATGATCCCATCTGAGACTGCAGCTTGCTTTCTACCACTTAAGAGGTTAAAAACCCGAACCGTCTGGGTGCCGCATGCCGCACGCCTGAAGATACCAAAGCCAGGCTGCACGCTCGGTCTGCCTGTTGTCATGGCAACATCATCGCTCATCAGCACGGCCTGTTTTCATTGAGATCCGTCCGGTCCGTGAAAATGATTGATTTCAGAAACCTGCCCAACCGTGAACCCTTATTGCTCAGTAACCCCTTGTGTGCTAGCTTGTTAGTCTTGAAACAGTGATGCAAAAAACGGGTGTTGGAGCTTCACTAACACAACCGATCCATGTGTGCATGTCTCTTTAACTGCTTTCCTGTTGCTGTCAGAGGTGATGCATGGTGATGTGCTTCAGCATCCTCACTTTTTGTTCCTGTCAAACCAGGGCTACAGGTGCGTGAGGGTCTGACATCAGAAAGCCCCGTTAAATCTCACGGTGCGGAGCCTGTAGGTGAAGGAGGCCGGGAAACGTGGCTGATCCGCTGCGAATAGATGACAAGGCCGCGCCGAGTAAATAAAGGCTGCTGTGTAAACAGCAGCAGACCCAACGCTGGGTAGGAGAGCAGGGCAAATGGCTGCCCGAGCGTGGGCGGCGACGGCGCGCCGCCGGGCATGTTTGTAGCCGTTGCCAGTCACGTTAATCTGCCCCGCCAATCATCATCCAGTTCACCGGAGTAGCGTAGAGGGCTACAGCTACCGTAGTTAGTGGAGAGGTTAGTATGAGTACTTTCACATTAACAGCTTTGGTTCTGTTGAATGTAATGCCATGTGAATCTTTTTCAAACATCGCATTTCCTGCCGATCACCTGTCAGCTGTGCCTTGGGGTGACTGTGACTTCTTACTTGGTGGTGAGTTTCTCATGGATACCAAATGTAGAAAAATGTACGTGTATGAAGGGGAAGTTTCGAATGGTCAAACATATCGTAGCACACCTGGGCCCAGGTTATAAACGATGCCAACGCACAATAAACGTGCATTTGCTATTTGCTATTCAAACATACAGTGGCAATTATAAAAGAGGAACGTGCTTGAGAACGTAACGCATTCTTCACCCACCAAGGGTACGCACAGTTTTCTCGAGTCAGCTGCGGCCGAAATGAGAAGGAGGAGATTAAATGTAGGATGAGACAAAGTCTTACAGCAAAACATTGCTTGTGTAGGTGTAGGTGGCAATTTCGATCCAAGGCGAATTTATAAGCTTTTACTTACATCGAGCCATTTTTGCCCCGTGAAGTGGCCCACTCCGTGAAGTCCGTTTCAGTAAACGAATCATCGATCGTCTCACTGATGTTTGTTAATGACGACTGAGATGTGGGTGACGAAGGGCGTTTCTGCGTCGATGCATGGCTAACTGTGGGAGTGGAAATGAGGCTTTATGCAGGTGCCCCCGGGTCCGCGGTGATTGACATTTATGAAACAGAACCAGGCGTACATGTGGCTTTATAGATCTGATAAAAAGAACGCAAATCAAAGCGTACTTTGTTTTAGTCGTGACTGTCCACAGAGTTTCGTCCATCTGGCCCCAGGAGACATGTTGGTTCTGTCTCGCTTATGGTCCTCTTTCATTTGCTTTAAGTCAGTTTGATTCAACGTGTAGTTACTTGTGGTTATACAGGACACAGCGACTTCAAAAGTTACTTAGTCTTTCTTTTAAAGGAACATCAACTCAAAGGATAATTCCATTTTGTTAAAACTTGGGTCTTATTCTCATAGTTTTTACTATAACACGACCTCCTCCAGAGAGGGGATGTTTTCAGCCGTGTTTATTTGTCAGCAGGCTTATGCAAACACTACTGAACCGATTTCCACCGAACTCGGTGGAGGAATGGGCCGAGGAAGAAACCGTTGACTTTTGGTGCGGATCCGGTTAAAGGGTCGGATCCAGGAATTTTGCTTTATCACTCTCCTTAACGTTACAAGATAGGGCTTTTTTTTTTTTTGGGACATTTTAGTCAATATTTGGCCCTGGCAGAGGTATTCGCTCATTGAGTGCCATTCTAGTTTCCATCTGGAATACTAAGATTGTACTCTGCAAGTTAATTGCTGAGATCTCCAAATACAGCAACGATGCTAAAAAGAAGTGAGCAGTAGCTTAGCTTCATTTATTTGGAGGGAGAAACGAAGGAGAGCGGTAAAATAATCACCAGAACTGCCTGTCGTGCATTTCACAGACGACGTACCGGTTCAACTTTGACCTGCCGTACTTGTTTCACATATACAGTTTTTAGATAATCTGGCTAAACCGACAACCTCTCTGATCTTCTGAGTACCTGGGTACTCATGTTTCTGGTCACAACCGCAAGAAAAGATGAAAATAAGATCCACTTTGTCCTAAACTGGAATTATCCTCTAAGGCACGACCACACTGGATTCTCCAACCAGCTGCAGTGGTTGTTGCACGGTTCAGCCATTGCAGAAGTTGCCGCTCATGCTAACTCCTCACTTCCTTTGTGCAGTTTATCCCAGTCAAAATACATTAAAAGCTCCAGTGGATTCCTTAACATTACAAGATAGGGCTTTTTTTTTTTTTTTCAGGAAAATCCTACCAGACACCAGAAAATCAAGAAGAACGATGAAAGAATTGCTAAATAGAAACCTTTTTGTGAATGGGAAATAATGTCGCTTTGGCACTGTTGCATTTTATGAATTGGTGAAATTGATTAGCGGGACAGATGTTTATTCATACGATATACGACGATATGATGCAACAAAAAATGAAAGTGCAGGAAGGTGTCTTTGTGTGCATACGGGGAAAAAGAGAGGCCTGTTGGATAGTTAATGAAGGAGAATGGTTCAGTATGCATGACGGGACCCCTTGCCTTGCAACTGCCTGCTATATACGGCATCCCATCAGGCCTCGCTCGCTCTATCTGTTGGTCTCACTCTGTCACCCCCACACACACTCACACACTCTCCGCCGAAAAGAAGAACATGCTCACACTGTCTCTCTCTTTCAAAGGGACTTGTAAATTATTACGCAGTAGATGAAAGTGCCAGATTTGGCGTACGTGATGACGGTGTTACTCTGAGACCTTAAGCCGGGTCTCTGTGACTGATTTCTTCCCTTTGTGTGGCCTTTTTGAGTCTTTGCAATAGTTGCAGAATATTCACAGGGCAATTACAAAGCTGTTTTAAAAAGAGTTTAGGAGTGTTTTATCACATTAGATTGGAATCGTGTTGAGTTTTTAGTCTTTGACATCCACCCCGCATCCTTCGGTTATAAATAAACAAATTATTGTGTTTTTTTTTCTCAGTTGAATTATATGTAAAGGAGTGATACAGGAGGGATGACGCAATGTCACCTTGAAGGATAAAAGAGCAATGGATTATGGGTAATCGCTGCTATGGAGATCTCTTCGTTCTTGATGGAATAGCAAGCAAAAAGAAGAAAGGCAGCTCGTGTCTCTGCCTTCAGAAAGGTTTCTTTTTTTAAAAAGCCGCAACTTCAGACCACGGTCGGCATGATACGCATTCGATTACGAATGAAGCATTTTTGAAGCATGAGACAAAAAGTGCATGTATGACTTTTCTTTGTCTTGTTGAAGGTGTCTCCAGGTGTTAATTCAACAGAGCATCTGACATGAGTGGTGCATTGAATAAACTACTCCCACCCACAGTCTGTCCACCACAGCCAGGCTGAGCTTCTACTGGTGCAAGAGGGGTAGTCACCAGATCAAGTAAGGTGTTAAAATGCTGTGTGTATCTGGTGGAAACCTGTGAGAAGTCGCGTCAAAACGGAGGACACGGTGGGTGGTTCTCACAAAATGCATACCTGGTGTCGAGCTTTATCGCTCAACTTTCAAACGGAAATTGATTTCACCAAGCTGGAGGCCGCGAGGAGCACCGCTGAACCTGGAACGGAGACGGAGATGGGTCCCGTCCTCTGACGTCCATCTCAGCAGGAGGACACTCTGAAAGAAACTGGATTACACAGTAGAAAGTTACGCCTAACAGTCACAGGCGCACTTACGAATGGGTTAGATGAGAGTTATGTATCATGCATTTATGGATGAGATGGCAGGCATGCTAAAGGTGTGCTGCCCGTCGACCGCCAGGAGGGGATCTGCTGTGGCGCCCGAGCCCCGTGAGCTGTGACGGATGTGCCGTTTGTTTTGGCTGAACGCTGAATAATTAATGCTTATCCATTCACTCTAAAAGATTGAGCGCTTCCCAAGGACAATGGATTTACTGAAAGTTCTTTTCTCTGGCACCATTTGCACAACCCCCCAGGCTCAGGCATTAAAAGATAATTAATAAATCAGACTTTCAGGCCGATTTGTGTTCCCTGACTCTGTGCCCCAGTAAGACAGCACTCTGTCTCACAGAGTGCAGCGCGAGTCCTGCGAGAGCAGACTAAATTAGGGTTTAACCAATGGAACCATTATTTCCAATGTTTTCATTATTTCCCTTAATTCTCTTAAATAGCTCCAACGTTAGATTTATTACCACATTGCTCGTGTATTCCAGGATTCAGGAGTCCATTTTATGCTGCTGCGGTTTATTAAATGAGAAAATGATGTGTTGTTTATGATTTTATTCACATTCCCTTGTCATTTGGACGCAGTGTTTGACGAGGCTTTCCCAGTAGCCGCCGACAAAGGTTTTGATCCGAGGTCCACTTGTTTGTGCTGGAGCTATCGACCAAATCGCACGTTCTTCATCGGCAGATTGAGTTGGCTCAGCTGTCACTTGTCAAGAGACCGTAGACGTAGATGTTCAAAGTTTTTGACACGGTTGAGAACAAGCAAGTAAGTGGACTTTGAATTAAGATTGTTTTGTTAACTGCTGTTTAAAGGTCAAGAATGAACTGTCAGACATCTAGTCAAGGTTAAAACTGGGCTGAATTCAGCTGAAGAGTTAAAGGCTTTGAGGCGTCTGGGTTACCTTTTACTAGGGCTGGGTATTAAAGCTCAGTACTTTTTTGGTACCAACTGAAATGTGTCTGTGGGTTCTGAAGGTTGGTATCAGAAGTCTGGTTAGATTCATAAACCCGTTTATTCAATCTTTGATCAGAATTTTCTGATCCAAACAAAAACCTGTTAAACCTGCATTAATTCTTTTTTGGCCGCTGCACATCAACAAGTAAACACCACACTTGCATATCATCAGCTTGTGAAGTTGATAAACTAACCTGTTGGCAAACAGTTGACCTTTTCACATCCAGCATCATTTGAAGTCGTGTTTCTGGCCACATGACAATTCCAGTACTCACTATCCTTTAGTTCTGTTTTGGTCTCTCCCTCAACTCTTCAGAAAAAAATCTCTGGCTCTTTAGCTGCTCGATTCTCCACACTTTTAACATTACAGGTAGACCTTTATTCCGTTGTTGATGTAAAAATATACATTGGAGCAGCTTTAAATGGAAAAAGTGTTTTCTAGAAAAACATTTTTATTTGTCAGAGTAAAATAATGAAAAAAAAAGATCATTTCGGCATCGGTTAAGAAACTCAGGCATGGGATCGAGACTAGTATAGAAAAAATTATTCAGCCGTTCACTGACTGTATTTCAATATGTAGCTAAGTCCTGCTTCACATGGAAATATACCCATTAATGGTTTAAATAGAACAGTGCTTTATCATTAAGCTAAACAAAAAGTTTTCTCTGTTCATGAAAAGTGAACATTCTAGAAATGCGAAGTTTTGACCTGACAGCGACAGGCTCTCTTAAATAAAATAAATCCTCTCCGCCTGCCTCCTTTGTCACGGGTTCGATATCCCGTCTTTTAGCAACCGAAGGCTGTTGCAGTCTAATAAGCTGCTCAGCCTTCAGACCCTTTCCTTTAAGCCACAGAGCAAGTGCTGAAGAAACTCTTTCCCGCTGCTTATAGTAACTCACATTTGGTAGGAACGTACCCACAGAGCCTTCCAGACTTGGCAGGCAAAGATCGGGCCACATTTTCGGAGAGGTGTTCATGCTCGGTCCTATTTATCTGCCAGCGGTCACATTTATAGCACGCTAGGCTCAGCTCTGCCACCCTCACAGCTTTGATCTGGAAACCTGATCCCAAATGAACGCGGATGGAAACTCCAGTCCTGGACACAGATGAGAATCAGGCAGCAAACTGAAACCGTCACACCAGCAAAGAGATGACAGGGGCTTGTTGAAGGAGTTGTCATCAGGCAATAACAGTGACTACAGCTTTGCTTGTGACTGAAGCTGTAAAATGTGTTGATTTTTCTGTCCCGGCACAGCGAGGCATGGTAATGAACTGAATGTTAACGTTTTCCTGGTATCTTCGTCTGATGCTAATTGCGGTCCTGGTCACCCTACCGGATCAAACCCTGGCTTTCAGCTCTGCCCGCTGATCATTTACACTGGTTCAAAGGCCGAGGCTTTAAAGAGGATCCTCTGTTTAATGCAGCCGCGAGCGAGCGAGCAGGGCTCAATTAGAGGACATGTAGAGGTGGACGGCGAGATGTGGACTGCCGGAGGGACCAAAAGTGAAAAGCGAGTAGATGCAATTCAAGATAAGGACTCCTCTACAGTGCTACGTTTAGAAGAGTTCAACCAGTGCATCACACAGGAGCGTCATGGCGGCAGTCTGAAATGTATTCAGCAGCGCTCCACACACCATTTTTTAGGTCCTAACAAAAGTGGGCATTTAGAGTAAAAGTGTAAAACGCAAGGTGTAAGAGTCAAATTACAGAGTTTCCAGAATATTAAACACTAGACAGTCAGCAAGTACTGGTCGTATTGGAAAAAGAAAAAGGAGGGTTTCTATTAGAAGAGAGCTCCGAGTTCAACTTATGGGGTCTTCCTGATCTAGGCCATGTGGCACCATGTGTATTGATGAAGGTTCTGCTTCGATTTCACCGTTCACACTGGTAACATCAGCCTCACCTAACCTCACATAGGTGCATAAGGCTGCTTTCAGACAGTGAGCGGTTTCCTCTGCCACATCCATTGCTTCCAGTGTGAGCGCGATGGTTGCTAAGGTACCGCTCAGTTATTTTCCACTGCCACCTGAGCCGGCGATGGTTGAACTTTTACAGTTCATCGTCTCGTTTTGTGACCATGGCAACCACAGAAACCACACCAAGGAAAATTGTGCAGGAGCTGATTTTACTGGTAACTGGGTTTCTAATATTAAACAACTCTTCACCAGCAGTGAACAAACATAGCAGCTTTTTAAAACATGATGGTTTTGGATGTGGTCTTCAGTGATGTGGTCTGGGTACAGTAATAAACCGTGTGTCTGATGGTTGGTTGGTTGAATTTGACATATTTATCGTGTCATACTGCTGTTTCTTCTGTTTTGATGGATACTGTACGTCCGATAACACACTATATTTTTCTTACTGTCAACAAATCCAATGAAAACCTAATCCAAAACCAACACTGAATGTCTCCTACTAACAGGTACCGTGTGTGTATCCAAAGGCTGATGTGTCTGAGCCACAGAGCTCCACTGTTTCCAGAAACTATTAAAAACACATCAGTGATCCACACTGTTGCGCTGGGTCACATGTTCCTTCAACACCATGGACAGACAGACACACACACACACACACACACACACACACACACACACACACACACACACACACACAGTCCCGCTGCCACAAATACTCACTACAGCACTGAAAGTGGGTTCATCCGCCACTGAAAATAGTCCCCAACAAATGCACAGTTTCTTCCTGTTTGGTAAACATTTGCTAAAATCCACAGTGCCCCCAGCTGTTTTAGGAATTTTCTTTTATTGCATTTATATTCTGTGAACTGTTCCTAAAGAATGGAACTACTGAAGACTACTAGCTTTATCCTTTAGTCTCAAACACATCCATTATGCTATGCGATGAGATTAGAGTAGGGTAGCAGCAACATATGTTACAGGCCTTGGGTAGAACCGGGTGTGGCTGTTAGCTGAGCCCAGTCCAAATACAGCATAGAGCATCAACATTACTGTGGGGTGATGCAGTGGTGGCAGCTTGATGTCTTAAAGCATCTGTCTGATGATCTCATCTCTCTGGGCTCAGGCCTGAGTGGCAACTGTTGCCTGTTGTCTAATATGAAATTAATGGTAAAATTAGCAAATCCACAACAACAAAGCAACTCTGTGCTATCTCTGTCTTTTGGCATAACTTGACAGCAGCGTTCTCGAATGTATCAACAATCACATGCATTTAACTTGCAATGTTAGGATGAACGACTTCTGTGTTGTAGTATTATAAGCAGAACCAGCTCTAAAATAACAAGATACCTATCTCGTCTTCCAGTAGGAAGTTATCTCTCACTGCATTTATTTGTTCTCTCTGAAATGCGTTTTCATCTTTGACTTGTGTCAGCCACTGCACGTCAAAGACAGCGTGGCTCAGAGAGAAGCAACATAAAAAATTCAAAGCTCTCCAGGGCACCTTGGAGACCGGACTCAAGTACTACAGCCTCTTTTCTATGGAACTGTAATTGTACATACTGTTAATGCACCTTCTTTCAGAACTGTCAGGGGTCTCTGGCTGATGATGATGACATATGGTAATGCCGGCTCTGCCAGCTTGATATCGACTGCAGTCAGTAACAGAAACCTCCCAGGAGGTTAAAGTTAACTGTACGAAGAGTCTGTGCGCTGCCTCTGCCCTCTGGCACAAAAACACATAGTCAGGCATGAAGTGGAGCTCTGGAAAATCTTTCGTTCTGTAGCTGTGCAAATTTCCTCAAGGCAGAAATTTGCATGAGACGAAGAATGGGTTTGATTAAAATACACAGCAGTGCAGAAATGTTAATAACGACTCGGATGTAGAGCTAAGACTTAAAGCTCTGTAGGAATCACAGTGGCCTTTCAGATGCTGTAAAGACTCAGGTTGCCTTTGCTGAAGGACCTTTACCAGACTGTGAACTTCTTCCAGTGGCTCTTAATTCACAGGAACCTGGTGGGACCTGCAGCTTGTTTGATTTGAAGTGGAGAACATTGTTGGGTAGATGCTGCGCTGAACAATGACGCGCTGTCGGTTGTGGTACTCATTATAATGTATCGAGAATTTATTTTCTAAATACTACTTTGTGTATCAATGCGGGGCAAAACATCACACCAAATAGTCATTAATATTTAAATCATGCAGATGATCCCCTTTGTTGTCACACTGATTACGGAACTTCAGGTAAAAACCGTGGTACTGGTTGGTGCTGAGCTAATACGGTACTGCTATGACTACCTACAACCTCATTTTCTTCATGCAAAATGCTTTTTATTGTCATTAAATAAGCATGCAGAACCATCTGTTCATTTCATTTAACATGTATTTTTAGTTGGAGCTTTTTCATATAAATAGATGACATAAATATGAAACACTTTTGGACGCACATTTTAACAAATCTATATTCAAATATCTGTTGTGTTAGTTATTCGTCAGAATAGCAACCGCTTGCTCGGACTTTGCTGGAAATATGCCCTCTGGGTTGTTTTTTACACTTTTAATCTCATCAATATTTTTCATAACAACAAAGGATCAAATGACTGTGTAATGCGAAGGGGGTTGTTTGTAGTGACAAACTCAATGAGAATTATCACCAACTCTGCAGTTCGCATGCATTGATTTGATTTTGCGGCCTGCTACGTTACTGTTTTGGTTCAGCAGTTTTCAGGAGTAGCTCTAAAAACCCAGTTGTCCACTACCTGCCCAGCATCGGACAGCAGACATACACAGTCAGAGACCAGCTGGTGAACATAGTGAAGCATTTTGCAGATATGGAGCCAGATATTTCCCCTCAGGATCTGGTGGAGACCAAAACCGGAGCTGAAAAGGAAAATGAGTGCTGAACTTAGACTTGTATCCTAAAAATTACGTTTCTATATAACTAAATTGCAACTGCAAATGTGTTTTGTAAGAAATGTAATTGTGACCACATCACATTTTCTATTAACATAATGAGGATATGTTGTTAATTTACATATTTGGCCAGTCAAAGATACGCTGATGCTGAACGTATGAGTAAAATATTCACAGATGTGTTTGTTTTCCACCAGAATATCTGATCCTGCAGCACAACATCCAGTGACTCCATCGTAATTAAACTGGTTTACGGTTCTGTTTAGCACCGGTTTAGTTGGGAGTCAGAGTTTTTCAAACGGTGGAAATCTTACTCTGGACTGAAAGTCTTCATATTAAAAAGTAACTATAACTACATGAGAGAAAAAGTGAATTCTTCATGTGGGGATCAGGGCCTGCAGACTGAGGACAGTGTGTGCTGAACATATTAAATAAAGAATAAAGCTCAGATTTATTTTTAATACAAGCGTGACATAGTTCTCTCTCCCTACGAGCCTTGGGAAACCGAGCTGTGGTTGTCGGGTTGCAGAACCGATGTAGGAACATTTTTAGGAGGGATATTTAATGGTCATGCTCAAAAATTCTGTGTTTTATGTTGACAAATTGAGACGAAGCAATGACCCTAACTCAATGGTCAGTTTAAAAGGTCCATACGGTTATTTCAACTACAAAACTGTCTGAAGATGACTTGAATGGGTCAGCATTCGTACTAAAAGACATGGAATCACATTGTTAAGTGGCGAAAACCCTTTAATTTCTTGTTCTCTTGAATTGGCTCAGCGGACCGACTGAAGTGAAAGCGAGTTGACCCTGTCCCCCAGCTCAGCGCACGAGTCTTTGTCTGTCTGAGTCCTCCTCTATGGTTCACTGATACCGACCTGGCAGAACCAATCCTATTAGTAATTCTCTACTGGATTCAGGCTCCCGGGGACCCAAAGGAGCCCTCCACTCGTGCAGCCTCCTCCTCTTCCCTGGGCTCCCTGACAGAGGAGGATATTCACGCCTGGGTGCTTTTGCTCTTCATTGAGAACCAATGGTTCTTACTGGTTTGCAACAGCAAGCTAATATATCCTTGGACTTCTAAAACCAACTGTTCTGGCTACGTGATACTATCAAAAAAAAAATAATATTGGCAGAACTACAGCATGTCTTGCACATCATTGTCCTCCTTGGTAATTCTAGTTTCGCCAAACTGTGGTTTTGGCAAAGTTTTGGAAGTTGCCTTGTAAATGACATATGATTTACTTATTGTCATTGCACGGTCAACAAATTTCAGTCTGGGCATGTACATACCAGTTGTTTTGCAGGTCTCCTGCCTGATGCTAACTCCTGGGCTGCCCCAAGATTGACTCCTGCAGAAACACTATCTGCACAAAATGGAAGGAAAATCAAATAGAGCTGGGGGAGGAATTGGCAGGTAGATGGACAGGAATACTTTGCACTTGGTTAGTACTTAATGATTTTATGATGCCTTCAGTCCATAATGCTCATGCCTAGTGGAAAGCAATACATTTTTTCGACAAAGAACTTCACTCTCTCCCAGTTTAGCACATTGATCAATCTCACGCAATTCTGCAGAAATTCATATTAATTAATGCAAATCAGCAAATCATTTGTTACACAGCTCATCTGCAGGTGCCAAATTAGACACAAAATTTGAATTATTCTTTATTTGGATTGACTGGGATTACAAAAAAAAAAAAGTCAGCTCTGGAAAGATATGATCCATCATTTATGATCCCTTGAACAAATGTCAACAACAGCATTTCCCTCCACTGATCAATTCCTCACCATAGGTTTGGCATTAATGAGCTACTTCAGGAGAGAATGAAGGTACGGTGGTTTGGCTCCCAAGTTGACAACATACCCACAGGCTATATCCATTCGCTTGGACTTGGGGGAAAAAAACATATAAAAATATTTGGACATGATGTTTTTAAGCTGCAAAATTGAACATTCAAATTTACAGTTTATAAGTTGTTGTTTTTTTCAGTTTTTTTTGCGGAAAGGTTTTTGTTTATGGATCATTGTAATGAAAATTCATGATCACAGCCTTATAACTGAAAAATAGTCAGAGTTCGTGAGCGCTACGCCAGTATTTACAGGTTTACACCTATTGGAGTTAATTTAACACATTAAGCCACATCAGCTCACAACTGACTGTGGTCAGCACTTGTCAACTCGTCACAAGAATTCAACACTTACTAGCACTGATGGATTTGGGGTGTGATATGAGCTGACCTTTGTAGCCAGAGCTATGGCTGAAGGATTCTCAGACAATTCCTCTTTATGTAAAACTTTTATTCCTCTATTAATCAGCAGTGTCATGTTTCATGTGAACTCCAGCTCAACTTTTGGTTCTCGTGAGAACAAAGATCTTAAAAAAAAAAACACTCTACAAAATGTATTTTAGTATCAAGTAAAGCAAATTCAGGATTAAAGTAACATTATAAAATAACAGCAAAACAATTGGGAACTTTTCCAGCATCCTCACAAAGATACAGGACTTGTTACCTTGACCTCATTAATGACTGAATCTAGATATTTTTCGAGATTTAGGGTAGCTCAAAGAGGAAAGACAGACAACAAAAAAGAAAAGAAGAAATTACAAAGAACTGCAAGTAAAGTCCAGACAGTATTGATTTTATCCCTCATAAGAACAGGCTGTGCTAGTTCTCATGCATAGTGCCGGGATGGAATGGGTCAGTCATTCATGCAGAAGCGTATTTGTATGTTGAAGGTTTGATCAAGTCGTGTCTTTTTTTCTAAAGGAAACTATAAATAATGAGGTTGAAAATGAAGCCACGAAAATGTAGAAATACAAAACAATCACACAATACATTCACAATCTGCCTCATTGGTCTGTTATTTCAGGCCTGAAAATGTATAAATGTATAAAGGTGAGTTCGGACAAAAAGGGAGGCGAATGTTCACCTTGCGTCATTTCTCCAATTGCTGGACCATTTGTGTAGTCCATGATTATTCCCCCCAAACAGCTGTAAGCTAGCTAGCAACAGACACACCAATAGTGTGGGTGTCGGTGTTCAGCTCAGCCTCCGACTGATCTCAGAACTCACCAGCCATTTCTTTCTGTTGTTTTCTCTGTTTTCCTCCCGTTTCTGTTGATGAAGCAGAGTCATGAAGCCTCAGGACAAGCCCGCATTTTTCAAAATGTTTCAACTTGTGTGCTGGCGTCTTTGCATCAATCCCCAGGTGAATTTGCATCCACTGGTTTCTCTCCGTTGACCTTGTGTGCAATTGCGCTGTTGCTAAAATTTCGTTCGCACGCTAATAACCTTTTTACACCAAAATTAGTGCATATAGGCAGGTTTTTTAAAACACGAGTGACCCTGCTAAAAAAGGTGATTGACTCCTTTTCCATTGCCAGTACATGAGTTTGCCTTTCTGTTCGATGTCATGAACGCGCCAGAAAACGGGATTGGTAAACAGTAGAAAGCAGCATGGAGGCCAGTGACTGTTGGTGTCACTTTTTTTCAAAGTCAACGCATGCAGTGTTGCATACGGAGAACAAAATTACTGTTGCACGATGTTCCCATAGACTGTAAAAAACACAATAAACGGTCCTGGCTATTTACGCACCAACGTCCCGAACTTCGATGTGCTTCACAGCGCCAGAAAACTGTCAAAAATTTGGTGTCATGTTTCCATCGCTGCTAAATACCCGTGACTACTGCAGACTGATTTGATCCGGGAATTAATCCCGACAATGGCCAGCTGTTAGTGGGTGTTAGTGGGTTCTTGTCCAGTGTGAAGGGGGCTTAAGAGAGAAAACAGCGAAGAAAAAGAGACTGTCCTCCTGTAAAAAACCACCCCATATGTCGTCTGTTCAAGCAGCTTAGTACGACCCATAGTTAGGTTTTATTGTTAGGTGACCTCTAGGCCAAGGAAAAAAGGGAGGAAGTCAAGGAAGTCAGGTGACGCAGTGTATAGAGTGAAAAGTCTGAGGGTCGACAAAACATGGGACTGTCACACAGCCATGTCCACATTTTGTGAACCGTACTGCACAAAGCTATGACGAAAATAACCTACATATTGGGTCAGAAGCAGTTTGTGCGCTAAAAAAGTGACCTGCTTCTTCCAAAATACCAGTGTTACTGGAGCAGGTCGCTGAGCAAAAGTGATCAGAATGTGGCAATAATTACAGTTGATTTACAATAATGTCAAATGCAGTGTGTAATGTCATTATTTCATTCGTAGCTTTGGAATGGTGGAAAAGCACCAAAGAGGTGGAGGGACCCCTGACAACCTCTGCCTCTCAATAGATTAGCACCAACACTGAAGTGTCTAAATAGTGATCCTGTTCTTTAATATGTCTCACATCTGCCCTGTTTATGTGCAGATATGACTCATCTTAGTCTGTAAAATGAATATATCATCCTTAATGTCAGTAGGTGTCAAGTAAAATTATGCATTTCAAAACATGAGTGGGAGAAACACGTAGACTGAATTACTTCGATTTACGGAAATTGCTCCCTGGAGTGTACCTTGGTCTTAGTGTAAATATTTTGCAACCTAAAGTGATGGGAAGTAGAGAAAAGTGGGGTTTTTTTGCATGTGTCAAAGTAGGATGCTGATTCACTCCCACACGAGCAGTTTTGTCATTGACTCACACATCTTTAGCGTTGCAGGGATCGGGCTGGGATGAGAACGTCACCCCAGGCCCTTTCTGTAAATGACTCTAAAATTAGTCTCATCTTTTTGGCGATAATACTCTAGAAGTCATTTACTGTACAGATGCCTTCATCTAACCAAGTGACGTCCAGCCGTGTGCCACAGAGGGATCCGGGACTGATTTGTCAGTGAATCACCTTCCTACATAGAAAATATCTGAACACAGACTAGGCAGATGAGTTTGTTCGCTCATGTATTATTTTGCGAGGGTTTTTGTTTTTTTTTGGCCTGTTACTAGAAGCTGGATTTTACCTGGTGGTGGAAGTGAAGATGTGATTTGACTTGTCCATTTGTCCACAGTTGTCAGTGTAACATGCAACATGTCTCCCACACTTTTCAAAATCCCTGCGAGCATCTATGTCAACCTGATGTCTCATGAGTTTGATATAAATGCACTACATAACTGCAGAAAATTAGCTCTACTCTTCTTTTTCTTTATTTGGTTGAACAATCTGACTTTATCGTTTCTCCCCAACTCCTGAAACCAAACCCACCTTTGGTCTAAAGGCTGTTTCCTGACCCTGACAATGATGCATATTTGGCACGGAACACTTCCTTTGTTACTCTATATTTTCTCATAACAAATACAAAATGCTGTCCGTCAGCAGCTCAATGAAGGGAAAAAGGATATAGATCCAAATAACCATTTCAAGCAAGTAGGAGATAGGATGCCAGAAAGGCAAATCCACACACTGTTCTTTCCCGTGATTCTTTTATTCACTGTTCAAATTTTCATCAGACCTTCGGAGCTTCAACCCAGAAGTCACCATTTCAAAGTTGCCAATTTATTTTCCTGCTAATTTTATTTTTCCCAGCATACAAGTACTGGGAAGGTCCCTAGCCCCCAGCCTCCACACAACATGTTGCTTGTGTTATAATACAAAAAAAGAAAAGAAAAAAAACGAAAGAATTGGAGCGTCCAGATGCCTTCAGCAGTTGTGAGTTTGTCGGCATTAGAAGGTTAAATAAATGCATAAAATATGAATGCGAACATATCATAGGTGACCACACGTCAGGGTGAGGCTCACTTCCAATCTAAGCTCGCCCACCTGTTCCTTGAATTGTCTTCTGTGACAGTTAACCTGAATTCTGTGGGAAATTAGATCGGCTCCGAGGAGAGGGTATCCAAGCATCTGCTCCCGCAGGCTGAGGAGCCATTTTAAGAGCTCCACTTCAGCGCCGCTCGAGCGCGAGAAACGCAGCCTCTCGGCCGTACGCCTGCTGCCATCCAAGGGCAACCGTGTCTCTCTCCTGCTCGGCTCTGCTCTGCGGAGGGAGGATACCCTCGCGTGTGTCAGAGTCTTCCTCTGAGCGGACGCGTGCCACCGTGTGCCAGGCACTAATGCCTCCTGGCACGTGGGATATCTTAAATCACCACTGCTGCTCACTGTCAGAAGGGAAGAGGATCGTCTTAAGTCAGCACGTGTCTCACACAACATGGTGAAATATGCTGAAAGTTTAGTGCCTGACTCTGTAGGAACCACTGAGATAGGAATTGAATTATTTCACTACACGTACTGTATCATTTTAACCTTTTAATCGCTGAGAACATCGGCAACCACACCATTTTATATTTGGGGGAAATTCTGTACTCCAGTGTTTTCTTGTTCTTATTATGACATTTAGTCCCTAGAATTGGTCAATGCTTAATAACCCGGTATCCTACACTTCCCATAATGCAGCTCCAAAGTGTTCACGTCATATTGGAGTTACCGTAAGTACCAATTTGCTTGGTATGTAGTATGGCACTTTGAAGGACCGTAGCCGACGTTTGTGTCTTTCTGTTTTGTTTTGTTAGTGTTTATTGATGAAGACAGCTGGAATCTCCAATAATGAGTGAGAAGCAGTAGCACAAGAAGACTGACAGCTGCCATCTTGAGCTGTCAGATGATGTCGGTGCTCGCAAGACGTAAACATGGGAATCTTTCATGACATGAACGCGCCATTAGACTGTACTTGCCTTTGTAAATGCTTTTTAGTTTAATAATGCAGACTTGTTGTTCAGCCCAAGCCAACATACCCAGGTGATGTCACTTGAGTAATTTCGGCAGTGGGCACTGATCCAAAACTGAGTTAGCCGACTTAGTTTTCCTACAACACGTTGTCTGTCGACAGCTTTGCCTGAAAACACTTTGCAAAGTCTGTGCTGTGTGAACAAGTGATAAAATGTGCCGGAGGTTCGAAAGAACACTGGATTCTCTCACCATATCCAAAACCCTTCCCTGCGCGAAGTACTGGCAGAGATGGAGGCATATGATGAATTTACTTGAAACGATAAGGCGAAGTGTGCCTATCTCAGAGCAGCGCTGAAGAAAGACGGTCATAATCTCCCGAAGAATTCTTCCGAAATGTCACACCAAGTGAGCGCTTTCGCTAACGGAGACAAAGATAAGGTGGCGGAGAACCTACAAGACCTGGTGAAGTGAGGCCTCTGGCCTTTTATGAATCTGTTGTTGTGTAGAGCACATCATTTATAAATACCTACTGAATATGGTCCAAATCTTCCATATTTATTGATTTATTTTTGTTTGCCTTTTCATTTTTGATGTACAGGTTTGTTGATGTACTGAGGCTTGATATTGCACACATATGCATATACCTAGTGATTTAGACATTCATTCATATAAAAAGTTAGAATTCTTAGTCAAGGGCTTAATGGTAATATATGTGTCAATGCTCATGTAAAGGCAAAGTTTTTATCGTGCATATCAACCATTATCTCTTGTAGTATGTAAAGCTGCAGATCCTGCACATATCTTGCAAAATTGCTAAATAAAATTTATACAATTAACATTTCAGAAAAAATATTCTCCAACGGAAATGGCGTCTTGGGTTTGACATCTAATAGTGCAGTTTTTTCCCCTGTGAACCAGCACAGACTTGGTGTAATGATGGTGAGCACGTTACTTTCACATGACTTAGTTCTGGGCAAGTCTGGGAAATGGCAGTTTTAAATTCAGCTTTTGATATGGATGAAGTTATCTTCTTTCAAACAGAAGTTGTTGAGGTTTAGGGGAAACATGGTCTCTAATTTTTTTAGAAATAACTGGGCAACAAGATGAGACTAAATGAGATGAGGGACTAAATATTTCAATCAAACCCTAGCTCATTTGGCAACGATATGAATGATAATTATTACAATGCAAGCAGCATTAACAGCAGCTGAAACAATCTTATTTCATTATACAGCAATGCAAGCAAAAATCATGATTCATTACGTAATTAACATTGTTAATGTCACAAAAGAGATAGCAGAGGTCTGTCGGAGAATCCAGATATCTGTGTTCGATCAGATGATGGTCTCTCTTGTTGCCGTGCTGATCCATCAGCCAGAGGTGCTGCTTTTATTTGGAAACATACTTCATGAGCAAAGTCAACTCAAAGCGGAGTTAGTTTTCTAAAGCACCACCCTAAAATATCTAGAGCCTCCTTGTAATTTTATGTGCACTGAAAAGGAGAGAGGATGAGACAGACAGATAGCAGGCAAAAAAAGCAAAGTCACTGTGTGTCTTGAGTTTTATCGAAATGACCTCAGATATCACATTCACCAAGATGCCGAACTGGGTCGGATTTTGAGGTAAACAGTTTGACTTTGGGAGGATTACTTTTGGAGCTTGCGGTAGCAAAAAGCCAGAACTCTTGCCGCCATACTCAAGTGTCAGTCCGTGAGGCTAGATCTCAAGGACACTGGGATAATTAGACAACTGCTGCTCAGAGATGAAAGCTAACGTGCTGCACGTTTCCTGACTGCACCAGGTCACAGAGTTCACAAAGTTACAGCTCTGAAGAACTAATACAAAATAATGACATGATCTGGTCTGAAAGTAACAGACCCTGCTCAACGTCCTTACCGTGATACTGAAATGTGTATTCTTCTCACTTGTTGTGTAAGGTAATAGAAAAACACAATGATATTACAGCTGTTGTGCATAATTTTGCAGTTTTCAAAACAGGATAAAACGTTCTGGACGTATGTGTGGATACCAAGCTACGACCCTGGGAGGGTGTCTTAAAACCTCGACATCTGAGAGCTGGGCTGGCTAGGAGACAAGCCGTCAACTTCTGTGGGATGCCACTTTCTTACCCTTTTTGAACAAGCCCACATAGCGTTGGTTGTATACTGACATCTACCACTTTAATACATTTGTTAGGTTTGTACTTGATTCGGACAATGGAAGGTAGCTAGCTATGCTAACTAGCACTCCGAAGCGCCACCTGGAAAGTGGAAGCCGGTTAGCCAAGCTTGCTAACTTGCTACTTTAGCTTGCTAACATTAGAAATTATGGGGATAAGTGCTAATGGTACCTTTTGTTCATGTTATTTTAACGCCAGCTGAGTCATGGCCAGCTCACGCACACTCTCTGTGTTTCTTACACATTATGCAAAGAATTGGTTTGTGCTAACATTAGCTGTCTCTCTTTCATGGGTCCAGTTCTGATGGCGGGGAAATACCAGACTGTCAACACAGAAACGAGTAGTTCTGTAACCTCATGCGCTCTGAGTGTTAGCTGGCGATTCAAACCACGCCACATACGCAGTCACAGAGTAATAAAAGGACACAGATGGTACTACACAACAGCAAACCACACTGGCCCCCAAGCTGGTTAACTCTGCTGGATTGGAAGTGATCATTTAGATTATGAAGTACGGTATTTTTAGTGACTGCCCACACAAATAGACAGTCAGTTAGAACCTAACATTCCCGCTCCGTGGAGAATACCAATGCATGGGGTGCTTTCACTGCAAAAGATTAATAAGTAAATACAAAATTTAATAATTTTCTTTTTTTTTTTCTAATTATAATTTTGAACAAGTATGTACACAAGTCAAAAACTAATGATATATATATTTAGCCACTGATTTCTTAAAAAAAAAAAAAAAGGAATATTAATTGTGGTTTGACTTCAGAGATGCTCATTTGCATCATTTACCCAGCAAACTTTGAAAAATCCAGATGGTGGTTTAGCAAGAGTTGTCACACTCTTCTAAACATCTTGAGAAAAAATATTCTTGCACTGTTTCCCACGTTTCGCCTCTTTTGTGTACCAGCACTTTAAAATGTATGAAGTTATTTTGGTATATATTGGTGACGTTTCCCAATATGTTATATCCTCAAAATATATTTATTCATCAGATGGTTAGAAGAGTCTTTGAGGAGTCTGGAAAAACCTTCATAATAGCGGTAAGAGTTTAGAGTTTTTTCAAACTTCTGCGGCTATTTCATCGGATGCTAGGCTGTGTGACTCAAATGTAATGATAATAAACAGACTGGGGCTCAACCTTTACCTGCACACTCATTGGCTAAAAACATAAGCTTGATGTCGGTAAATGAGCGACGTGGGACTCCTCCTGTTCTTCTTCTTCCCAATGTGATGGCGCTGCGTTCAAAGCGCCTGCCACTCGTGCAATGTCATTCCACTATTTATGCAGCAAGCATTTTTGGAAGTAAAAACCATCAGGCGCTATTATGTGCAGGTTTAGCGCCTGCTCCAGTGTCAGATTTAAATGCCGTGGTGTGTCTGCTCGCGCTCACAACCCAGCATGTAAATATAACCTTCTCCTCTGTAGCACTCTCGTATTCCCGCCCTCCTCAGACACAGGCAATTATGCTATTCACTCTCTGTCAAGCTCTGCCTCAAACCATGACTCTCTTTCTATTAGAAGTCACTTAAGCAGTGTGCTGGAGGAGGCTAGTGGAGCTGTGGAGAGGGTCTCCTTTTCACAAGCACACAGACACACACTTAAGGTAGTGTGTATAATTGGCCTTCCAAATGCTGAGAAATATTAGTTTGAGTGAGAGGAGAAGAAGCGGCATCTTCATCTTATTTCACTCAACTCCTGCCCCCTTCAGCTTTCAGCACCCGGTTAGGTTACACTCAGGAAAGTTTCCTGAGTGACCTGTCTGCTTCCTCCGGTTCTCGGCTTCCTCCTCTCTTGTCACATTTGCAATAATTAACATCTTCATTAAGTTTAGTTTGTTTACATAAACCAGGAAATTTGATGTAAACATAGCAAGAGGTTAATGAGATTTATAAAATAACAAGGTGCTTATTAATTCAGTTCAGTTCAACTCAGTTTTATTGATATAGCTCCAAATCTTAACGGAGGTTATCTCAGGGCACTTGATGTGGAGCAGGTCTAGACCAGGACTCTTTTTAGTTTAATCACAGAGACCCAACATTCCCTCATGAGCAAGCACTTGGCGACAGCAGCAAGAAAAAACTCCCCTTTAACAGGTGGAAACCTCGAACAGAACCCGGCTCATGGTTTGGGGGGCGGCACAGTAGACGTATGACATAAAGATGTGTAACAATAATGAGACTAATAATTATAACAATAGGGTGAATAATAGTACTAATAAAACTAAATATGATAATAGATCATAATCATAATAAATGTAGCAGGGGGTGTTGAGCAGGATCATGAGGCAGTAGGTGGTTTGCAGTCACAGATCCAGACTCTCTAGCAGCAAGCGACAGGATCAGAGAGGGGAGAGACGAGAAAGCACAAAACTACGGGAGAGGGAAGAAGTCAAGTCAGTAACAAGCACTGATGGGATATGAATTAGTACAGATGGAGAGGAAGAGGAGGGGAGAGGAGCTCGGTGCATCATGGGAAGTCCCCTGGCAGACTAGGCCTGTAGCAGCATGACTAGGGGATGGTTCAAGCCAAGCCTGAGCCAATCCTGATTGTAAGCTTTATCAGAAAGGAAGGTTTTAATCCTCCTCTTCAACCTGGAGAGGGCGTCTGCCTCCAGGACCAGAACTGGAAGATGGTTCCACAGTAGAGGAGCCTGATGACTGAAGGCTCTGCCTCCCAGTCTACTTTTGGAGACTCTAGGAACCACAAGCAAGCCTGCCCCCTGGGGGGTAACAGGGTACTATGAGCTCTTTAAGATATGATGGTGTTTGAACATTAAGGGCTTTGTAGGTGAGGAGGAGGATTTTAAATTCTATTCTGGATTTTACAGGAAGCCAATGCAGAGAAGCTAACAATGTGATCTCTTTTCCTAGTTCCTGTCAGTACTGGTGCTGCAGCATTCTGGATCATCTGGAGAGTATCTAGAGACTTGTTGGGACAACCTGATAATAAGGAATTAAAATAACCCAGCCTAGAGGTAACAAAAGCATGGATTGGTTTTTCTACATCTTTTGAGAAAGGATGTGCCTTGATTTTTGCAATGTTACATAGGTGAAAAAAGGAAGAGCTTGAAGTTTGCTTTATGTGAACTTTAAAGAACATATCCTGATCAAAGAGAACTCAGAGATTCCCAACAGTGGTGCCAGGGCAAAGACATCTAGAGTAACTTTATCATTAGATTAAGGTGTTTCTGAGGTGTTGGGGGCCAAGTACAATAACTTCAGTTTTGTCTGAGTTTAACAGCAGAAAGTTGCTGGTCATCCAGGTCCTTATGTCCTTCAGGCATCTTTGAAGTTTAGCTAACTGATTGGTTTCATCAGGCTTCACTGACAAGTACAATTGGGTATCATCAGCATAGCAATGGAAATTAAAACTGTCTTAAAATAAAAGAAACATTTCCATCAGAATTACACTCTGCAACAGTGAAAGCGCTTGCTTCTGTGATCCAGTCTGACTGACTTGAGTCTCAATCTTGACACATTTCTGCCGACCCAGGTTTGTGCTGCTTTCATGGTGGGCGATACACATTTTGGTTTCTATCCAATACATTAGAAGGGTCTCATTGATACCTGATACCTACAGTAACATTATATACAGTGCATTCAGAAAGTATTCAGACCCCTTCACTGTTTTCACATGTTGTTATGTTGCAGTCTGATGCTAAAATCGGTTATTAAAAAAAATTAAATTATTAAAAAAACTGAAATATCACATTGACATAAGTATTCAGACCCTGTGCTATGACACTTGAAATTTAGCTCAGGTGCCTCCCAGTTCTCTTGATCATCTTTGAGATGTTTTAATACATTTGCAAAAAATGTCTAAAATTCTGTTTTCACTTTGCCATCGTGGGGCATTGAGTGCAAGTTGATGAGGGAAAAATGAATGTAAATGATTGTAGCATGAGGCTGCAACATAGCAACATATGAAAACAGTGAAGGGGTCTGAATACTTCCTGAATGCACTGTATAGTTGTACCTGTATATTGATACTGATACTTATTGAAACTTGGCATAAATTAGAATAGAATTTGACAAAATAATCTTAACTAAAGATCCACTTACTAGCTTTTTAACAAGCAATTCAACCACACGTCATGGTCTTCATCAGCAGATGGAATTTACAGTCACCAAGATGGTTTTAGATGTGATTATATACATATTTTATCACATGACTGAGGCTCCGTAGCTGCATCACATGATGACAACTGAGCAAACACCATCTGCTGATAAAGACCATGGAATGCAGTTGAGAGTTTCAGAAAAAGCTAGTAATTGGACCTTGATTCAAGACACTTTTTTGGTCAAAATTCCAGGGTCAATAATAAACTTTTAAGCTCAAGTGGAATAGAATCACCTAGCAACAATTCAATTGTATGAAATGCAATTTAAGAGTAGGCTAACATCACAGGCTGTTAATAATAAAGTAAACAGAGTGACGGCCAGGTTGCAACAGCAGCTAACAGACAACTGCATGGAGCCTATCTGTACTTTCTGAAAGGTAAAATTAGTTTTGGTCAATAAGACCTGTTTCTCCTGATGACGCTTTAACATATTTGTAGTGTTAATCCTTTATTGGACAACATTTCAGGTGACAGAGTCATTTCATTAAAGGGTAAAAAAAAAAAAAGCCATTTCAGCTGCAATAAGCTGCTCCTATCTGACAATCCTCAAGCCTTTCCACATTCTATACAGAAGGAAAACGAAATCCTTCGTTTTGAACGATAAAATACAGAATTGATCCGAACAGAACCTGAGAATATGAATGTGTTTCTACGTCCAGCCGTTGTCTCCATCATGTGTAGCGTCTCGCTCTCCCTTTTGATCTTTTGCTCTCTGTCTGCGAGCGCAGACGGCAGGAGGGCTGTGACACTGGAGGAGCCCTGCCTTGACACCATCTGTGCAGCTCTGGCTCGCCACGCTCCCCGTCACATGATGACACTAACGTCACTGCAGCGACCGCAGCAACAGACGGGCGTGCATATACAGAGCACACACACACACATATACAGTACATATAAACTACATGAATGGCAGATGCTTCAGCCTGGCTCTGTATTATTGATTAAATAACACGCAGAACAAATGAAGAGACATTTGACTGTAAGTGTTAGGGTGCTTCAGGACAGAAAACAAGATTATCTCATACAGGCCGCCGCTTAAAAGTTCATCCAAGCTGCTTGTATTATTTTCTACAAGTAGCTGCTTGCTCTAATCAAAACCTCCTCCTTAAGACAATGTGATACTGATGAGTTATTGTTAGATTTGGGATCCTTTGACAACACAGCACTGTTGGCATTTTTTCTCTTTGGGTTGGGTCTCACTATTTTGAAAAGGCCTGTCAGGTTTGTCTTTGTAACCTTTTGTGGCTCCAGACACAGAATGCTGGGAGAGAGATTGTGGTGGCAGTGGGATGCAATTATCTCTTACTTAAATAAATATTGGATATTGGCCATTCAGTGTGATATCCTATGACTATCTCTCCCGGACCAGCTGCTTTAAAATCGGTAATGAGCAAAACAAGCAATGAAAATGTTTATTTCTTTCTTTTTTTGTAAATGTCTCCTATATTTCTTTGATGAACAGTGAAATCTATCCCAGACTTCCCCTCTCAGTGAAGATGTGTGGGGTGAGTCATCATCCGAGCCTTGCCAACTCTTAAAGTATGACTCAGTTTTAGTGTCCCATTATAGTCAAAATGCTGTCTTGGAGGTGTTTCCACCTTGATAAGAGTACAGTTCTGCAGGAAACACTAGATGCTTCAGCCTGAAAATGTCCGTCCGCAATTTAAAATCTAAAAATATCAATACTGCCCTTTGAAGTCCCCTGTTCCACACACACGTCACCCCCATTAGTCCCTACACCTCCTTTAAGACAAACAAAAGAAATGAATCCATTCTTATCCACCAAATGATGACGTGGTCAGCAGACATCAGGAGGAGGTTTCACCATCCTCACGATGACATCAAATGTGTTTTTGCAGCAGATCTGAGGTTCCCCTCGGTTGAACCTGTCAGACTGGCTCTTTTTGATCTGGATTCGATCCTGTCTGGCAAGCTCTCTCAGCAACTAAAACCAAACCAGAGCCAAAATCTACTGTAACATGCATATTATGGAGTTACTGTGTGGAACAGTGCAGTTTCCAATTATCATAAGGGTGGTAATCGATCAAGCCTCTGGTCTGACCGGTAAATTAGGATCACGCTGTCGTATCACGTGTGAACTGGAGCTCGTAAACACATATACATGGACTTGCAAGTAGTGTGGTTTTATTAGACAGACCTTGGATTCTGTAATGAATCATGGACTTCTTGCCCTCTTTGCTCCAAGTATAAGCATCAGTCCAATCTGCTGTTTGACCTCAGTTCATTTTTTTATGCATGGCTTTCCAGCTGTGTCAGACTTCAGGCTGCCACATGTAAATGTCTCTCTCCTTGAACCCATAAACGCTGACATTATTGAGGAATTTCTGTAGTTGTCCCTGGTTCTTTGGCACTGCTACCAAAGAGTAGGATAAGTTCTAGGAGAAGACTGAGACTTGCATTTTCAAGAATCTCGTGAACATTACTTGAGAAGTTTTGACTGACAGTATTCAGCGAACCAACGGGGTAGACACATGAGAAGTCAAGTGAATAGTCAAGTGTTGGCAAGTTGCACCTTTTCTAAAATCTTTAACCTCTAGTAGCCCATTTGCTTACGTAAGTCCTGTAAACCCAAAGGTTTCTCTGGGCAAACTATCACAGAAAAGTCCAAAGGTTTTTGAAATTTGTACTTTATGGACTTGCTTACAGGTTGTGGCAAGTGAAGTAACTCAGGAGACAGTGGGAACAGGGAAGTGCCCTGGGGCCCGCTGACATCCGACAGCCCACCGAGTCAGCTGGCAGAGGACCAGGACCAGAAACAAAGCGTGTCTGCCTAGCAACTCTTTTAAGACCTCACAGCTCCAACGTGGTGGGTTTCTCCTTAGCTCTGCCAATGGGATACCAAGCTCAGACCACTGCCGGACACTTCAGTGCTGCAACTCACTGTCATTTTCTACAGTTATTGTGTATATTTCACCTCAATTGGTGTGTCCTGAACTAAAATATGTTTTTTTTCCCTAATTCTGAAGCTCAAGCTATTGTCCAATAATCAGTACCAATCCAATACCAGTGTTGTTTTTCCCCAAAAATTTAAATCAGTTAACAACTAATAATTATATACATCTGCCTCTCTTCACCTTCTCTCTTCGCTGTTTTTTTTCTCAAACTGAAACCAAACAGCTAAATAACATAGCTCACCTCTAGTTTTAGACTTGCTAAAAAGTTGCTAAAACTTCCTTGTTAATTAGATTTGAATTCAGTCTTTGTTTTTCTGAGCAGTTCTCCTTCATTAAGCTTCATCAGTAACATTGTAAGTGTATTTTGTCCACGCAATGTTTGGCCATTAGTTAAAAAAAAAGAAGAATTAAGAAGAACTAAAAGTACAGAATGAAGCATATGCAGGAGGTGGCGTAGTAGCAGCTGAATTAGGTCAGCAGTATGCAATTTGTTGGATTTTCCATCTGAAATGATTCAGATGTCAGTAGATTGTTTGTATGAGACTTCAGTTGATGCTCCAACGGGGAGACGTAATTCAGATTTCTCAATAAACTAATAGCCATCAAAGGACTCTCATTTCACCCTGAGGAGGAACAGTTTCCAACCCTGCTACACTCAGTTACCCAAATCAATCCCAACTGCTCTCTTATCAATGCATACTTTTTAAATGAAGGTTACATTCTTGTACTGGGCTAAAGTAATGCCAGGATTAAGTCGAGACTTCAGTTGACCTCATGTTATTATGTTCATTCGTGTGAAATGAAATACCACTGGATTTGCATAGATATTACTCCTTTTCCTCCAAGGAAATGTGTTGTTTAGTGTCGTGTCTCTGTTGATCATTTTGACTGATGGGTTTGTCTGCGCTAGCTTCTAGTTTAACACGCAACGTAACAGGTCACATCAGCTCTCTGTGTAAGTTTTCTTCCTCTGGGCAAGTCCTTCAGACAGTATGATAGACTAATGTGTGATTGATCACAGATGTGTGGATGTGTGCGTGTGTGTGTGTGTGTGTGTGTGTGTGTGTCAGCGTTTGTGTGTGTTGGGGAACTGTTTATAGAGAATCTATTCTGGAAGTAGATCTAAAAGGTTATGGTAAAGTAGTGCAAGAGGATGGGGAGAAGGTTGCAGAGATAATTGGGAACATCTCTCGAATGTAAGAAAAGAGGACCCACAGACCCAGTAAGGCCTGAGTAGAGGACACGAGGCAACAGGCCTCCATTTCAGCCCCAATGTTTCTTTCACTCTGTGACATTTGCTTCATCATTTTCTCTTTTTCTCTGAAGTGCACTTCCTTTGTTGGGCCTTCTGCCATCTTTTCCGGATTTGGGGTTTCTGTCATGGGTATGGAATCACCCACTAAATCTTTCCTGTCTCTCTTAAGGACACCAGCTGATCAAATCCAAGGTCCCAGTATACAGGATATGTTGTGTGTGTATGGGGACAAGCGGAGACATCACTATTAGATATCAGGGTACGACTAATAGATTATTCATGACAGTTCACCAACATTTCAGCACAATTTGAAATGTACCTTTCTTGTCTCATTTTGTTTTCAAGAGTTTGGAATTTTCCAGAAATTATATGCAGTATGTTGAACTGAAATGAGTACAACATTTTTGTAAAATGTTGCTATTGTGTGCTTATCACCCTATGAATCAAAGCTCAAATGGGCTCAGAGGTTCAAACCAACTTGAACTGTTAGAGCTCAGTATTAACAACATTTGACACAGATGACTGTTGATGTCAACTTTTATATTTCGTTTAATTTTGTACATGGTCTTTCAACATGTGCTCCATTAATGCTCGCTAGTTTATATCTAATGATGAGATGGAAGCATAGTGAAGCACGTGGTAGATGCTAATCACTGTCTTGTTCTCTCTGTCCTTCTTGATCTTCCTGATAGTGACTTTGACCATGTGCCAGGGCATTCTCTTGCCCTTCATCTTCCCCCATCCTTTCTTCCCCTCACTTTGCTAGTCTTTAGTTATGTGTGTTTAGTGTCCCTGAACGCAGCGATGGTGTCAGAAGGGACTTGTAAAACTGTCATGTTGGGAATGGAAGGAGCCTGGCCCAGAAGAGAGTGATTAGAGCCTCGGGAAAGGTCATGTTTTATGAGCCCTTCTTTTAACCCCTCCAAATAGAGGTGATTATGCAGCAGGGTGCGAATTCAGTGACAGACTGTCCTACCACACTGCCTTGTGTTCCTTCTCAACATGCTGCTCCCATAATAATAGTCATGCAGCCTTTAACTGCTGTGACAGCCAAGGCTTCCAAATATACACTCAGCTGTCAGTTTATCAGCAACACCTGGCTAAAACTAATCCAGTCTAATCCAACAGTCCTGCAGCAAATCCTCCTTCATGAAGGTTATAATGTTCAGTTTTTGTTTGAAACTGTGTCAAAGAGTTGCTGATACAACTTTATGATCAGTTTGGAAGCTGAAGGTTGTGGTGCTGTTGAATTGAATTGCGTTATAGAGACAGGTGTTTCTGTAATTTTGTCCGCGCCATTCATATCAATGAGGGCAGGCTAAATAACAGAAACACCGCTCTGTATAATGCAATACAATTCAACAGCAGCGCAAACTACATCCTCCACACGTCTGAAACAATTTCAATAAAATCAGAACATGATAATCTCCATAAAGGAGGATTTATTGCAGCACTGGTGTACTAGACTGTACTAGTGACAAGATTAACAAGTGACGCACCTGTTCTTATCAGAAACCTGCTCTGTTAACCAGACCTGGGTGGAAGCGGGAACTGATATCAGTGTGCCAGAGCCTCAGGTGCAGTGCAGTTAGCCAGTCTGGCATGTTGGTCGGCAAGCAGAGATTATGTTTCGGATCTCCACAGAATATTTGAACCAGTGTTTTCTTTTACTATCCCCAAGTTTGGAGTTAATATCTGTAATATGGAAACGTGTCCTCAAAGATGGTGACTTAAGACTTCAATAACTGGGATTCATATCATACTGAAAAGTCAAACTAATTTTTTGTCTTTTGTTACTTGACTTATTTGTACTTATGATCTTTGCTGGTATTTGACTTCAACTCTTGAGGAGTTGGATGCAATATATGATGATTTTCTGACCTTCAGTATTCACCATCTGTAAAAGAATATCACTGTACAATCATTTTCTCAAGCAATGAACTAGATTACTCATATTCCTTTAATATGCGCAACACCCTAATTCGTTTGGATATTGTACTCCTCCCTTAGGTATCAGTTTTTTCAAGTATATCTAACTTTGAAACCAATCTCCTCTCACTAAAACTGAGAGTTATCTCCAGAGGTGAATTCAGTTCGATTTTCTATTTCCAGGAGCGCAGAAAGGATAAGTTTGGAGTTTAAGGCTGTGAAGGGATGGAATACGGGAAGTTCCTGTCACTGGGACAGAGAAAGATAGCCACAGGGCTTGGATCAGAACCACATCTTGACCACTGTGTACACAGTGCTATTACAAAATAACACTTCTTTCTTCACCGTGATCCCAGTCCTGGAATACTCATCTGTCATCAGCTTCTAAACTTGCCCCCTGGCCTTTCCACTTAATTCAGGGACATTTTACATTTAATCCCACGTTGGCAGCATTGACCCTTAGCACTGTGTTAGTACTCTGTCCTGTAGGTCAAACAATAGAGACAAATTAAAATGACGTTAGGTCATCAATGAGTAATTTACGGACCTGTGTTAACAACCAGTAAGAACTGACAAAGACATCGGTAGAACTAGAGGTTTGCTGGCCTAGTGATATAAGGTAGCTAATTAGGACAAAGATCCAACACAATTTTATTTTACACAAAATTACAATGTTTCCTAACCCATTAATTACTGAACTAGACTGAGGTCTAATGCCGACAAGAACAAACACAATCCTTTTGGTTTATAACATTTGCAACATCAGAAGCTGTATTAATAAAAGAGCCTAAATAAATAGCCATTAAAGTGGAAACTCTAATGTTAAGTGCTTTGAACAGCAGTAAAACCCAAGTGATTCCACTTGTTGTGGCAGCACCTTTCTGTGTGGCCCACCACAGGCTGGAGCTGCGAGAAGACCAAAAGGAAGCTGGTGTCTATTATTACCTCTCCATGGTGTCTTGGGACAGCGTCTCCGTCAGTAAATCGGCAAAAGTTTTGAGTGCTAACAAAGAGAAAGCCATGGGCCAAAGATGATTACGCGTCAGTGGTATTGATTTCATATTTGGGACGGGCACCTGTCGCCATGTAATGGAAGAATAATGTACACTGCTGTGACTAGACAGATGAATTTTTCTGGCATTTAGCAGGCAGATGCATTCCCAGCATTCTGGGGTGTCCTCTCCTTCTCTGTGGTTGTGTGTGAATTAATTACTCTCCAGGGATGCCACTGGGGAATTCTGATGCCCCCCGGACAACGTACTGAGTCCCAACCTTGATGCAACTCAAAGCTCACCTAATGGAGTAATTCCTGTCTGTTATTGGCATCAAGCATGTTTTCAAACTGATTAATGTTTCAATTAAACTGTGGTGCTGTATGTTACAAGTGACAGCTAATCCATTTCAGCTACAGAGAACGACCTGAAAATGCAATGTTGTAGTACGTACTGTACATCTTATAACCAGGGATTACATACTGGAAAACCTAAAGTCAAAGTGTGTTTTAGCAGTTTTTGTCCATCAGATATACATTTGATTTCCTATTTTATCAGCAGCAAATTAACCTTTGCTAAGCCCGATCCCGTTAGTTACTGTTACTGTGCCTGTCCAGCTTTCCAGTCTCGCACAGTGGCAGATTTACGGTATCACTCGAGAAAATTCACTGTAATTTTTGTCACAGTGAGTCTTTCATTCGGGACACTAAAGGACATTAAGTTTTCATTTTTAGCTGGCGACTTTGTGTGTGTTGATTTTCCCAGCTGAAATGACATCTGTCGCTGGCAGATTTTATTAGCTGTAGCTAGCTAGCTAGCTGAATTTAACTCTGTGAGTCGGTTGAAAACTCCTGCTGACTGATATTATTATAACTCAGAACTAATGTTTCACTCTTACGTGAAAGTATTATGTGGGGATGAGGACAAACCGTTGACAATAGCAAAGTCATCTTGGTAAAACGCTCCTCCTATACAATACAAGCAGGACAGAGCCTTTAATCTTACCCTAAATGATATCGTAACTCTTTATATAACTCTAATATTAGACAACAGAAACTGGTGTTATACTGGCTCCAACACAACGGGTGAGTCAGTCTTGAACGGGGAACACATTGATGTAGTAGGCTAAAGATATCCAAATGCTTGGCTTTGGAAGTGATACTCAACTAGGTTACCACTATAGATAACTACCTAGCTAGGAATGCTGATGTTAGCAGCTAACCTTAGAACGGACAAACTGCCTAATCCATTCCTTACACTTTTGCTATCGTGTTTTTTGGTTGTACTCAAGTAAAAGTGCTGTTACTTTAAAGAAATTTTACACAAGTAAAAGTAAAGTTACTTGTGTAAAAATGTACTCAGATAAAAGTATGAAGTAAGTCAGTTAAAATGTAGCCTGAGTAAATGTTACTTGGTTAGATTTTTAAAAGGGGGAAGGGGAGGGGTAAAAATGGTATATGGTGATAATAATGATATATAACAGAAAAACTGAAGAACATCTGTAGGCTACAAGGTAAAATGCACTGAAACATCAATGTTTATATGATGTTCTCTCTCTATAGACACGCAGTGGTTGTTGATGCTCTCCACCGGACAGTGAGTTAATAAGGGATTTGTTGTCATACTCACCTTTCTGAACATCATTTGGTGAGTCTTGTGCACCGTAAAGTCCTCCAGGCTCTGCTCTAGTTTCAACTTCGCTGCTCGTTCGTTCTCAACACAAACTATAACCAGTCCACTCAGCCTCTCTGTCTCACCTCGCTCCTTGATGTGTTCAAACACTGAGCTGAATCAGATTTGTGCTCTGTAGTCACAACAGGGATCATCACAAACAGCAGAGAGGTCATGCACACTTCACTGAAGGTACAAGTCCCTAAGGGGACATAGAATTCACAGCTGACTTTAGGTGTTCCATTAAATCAGTGGTTAATTAAGGTAGATGTTTTTTTTCACCAATGCTGAGGTAATGCTAGTCTGAACTATGGCTCTATAATGACACCATTGCACTGTTGTGCATTGTAGTGCATGTTTTGTACCGTTCAGAAACTGCTAGGCCTGGCCCGGGTGCGACCACGCCCCGCACACCGGCTGAAACCTTATCAGTGAACGTGAACATTTTGAACATGTATCTAGACTGTGAGCTGAGAATGACTGAGACTGTCTCCTCTCTGGACACAGAGCTCTCTGGAGCTCTGCCCTCCAGGACCCGCACACTCATTAGCAGCTTCTTCTCTGCTGCATCTGCTCATTTGGCTCCTTTCAGTTTTCATTTGACTTTTGTTTTCACTCTGTAACTATTGTGACTTTAAGAGTAGTAAAGAACAACTTTTTTTGGGCATTTTTGCCTTTACCTTGATAGCAGTAGTAGAGATATATACAGGAAATGCAGGTGGAGGGGTGGGGGGGCAAGAGTCCCCCAGAGAGGAGTCAAAACATGGATATTGCAGTTATGTGGTATGTGCTTTAACCATTAGTATACTGGAGAAACGCCAGAGTACAGTACTTGAGATAAAAAAAATACTTAAGTGAGAGTAAAATGACTGAATTAAAAAAAAAAAACTCAAAAAGTTCAAATACACAAAAAACTTTGTTACAACTTTGTTACAGTAATTTCAGTGAATGTAACTCTTTACTTCCACCCCTGTTCTTAATGCACTACAGTCATACCCCATTTACACCTCGCATTACGCTGCATTTTAGGTGATTTGATTGCAACCAGATAGTTCTTGACCAAATGAAAGTACAGGTGTAAATGCACCCAAGACGCATCGAGGATCGATTGTGAACCAATCGGCCAAGTCACCTACAGAGGCGGTCAGGGATGCACTGTGACCACATTGAACACAAGAGTAGATGCAATTGCGCTGTCAATCCACATACGTGGGCGGAAATACGTAACCGTGCGTGACTGTTCCAAACTAGCGAGGTAGCAACTAGGCAGCTAACAGCTATTAGCCAGTAGTCACACAAAGCAGTCCTCTCCTCAGTCCTCAGCTGTGGACATTACTCAAGACACTCGTAGCTGGAGTGAAGACGATGTTGTTGTCTTTGGTTTGTTGTTTTGTGACGTGAGCTGGACAGCGATCGGATCTCAGTGGGATCTCGATGTGGAAACTGTAGACACATATTGGTACCAGGTGTAAATGTAATCAGGTTAAAACCGTATCCAGCTTCAGTCTGGATACGACACACATTTTTACTTCCAGGTGTAAATGGAGACTTACTGTCAGCCATTGTACCTGTGTGTCTGAATTCTGAGTGAGTAAATTCATCCACCGTAACAAATGCATCCAATGGAACAAAAAAAGTTGTGATTGGTAATTTTCCGAAATCTCAGTTAACTGCTCACTATTGAGGAAACTACAACTATTGAGGGTCTATTATGTGGTGAGTAGTGAATGATTGATTGAAGGAGTGATTTCGGACACAGCCTTAGTATCATTATTACTACCTGCCCCATGCATCTCTTCAGCATGTTGAGAATTCAGAGCTTGACAGGCCTGGCATACTTAGCTACTGTTGCTAAGTTGTGATTGGACAATCACTGGTTTTAAAGAGGAAACTGTCAGTTGGTGTCCCACCATTTCAGTGCTGTATGAGAATCAACTTGCTGAAAACAACTAATCAAGTACATGCTTACTGTCTCTGAGTAAGTCTCTCCAACAACTGTCTCGTAGGTCACTGCAGTTTGCTTTTTATTGTGTACCGGTTTGAACCGAAATCAATGCCTGCCCTGAGGGGAGACAAGCTCTCTGAAAACTTAAGAAGCCTCTCGGAAAATGGTCTGCAGTTGTGGAAATAAAACCTGATTCAAAGTTAATGGACTAAAACCTGCAAAACCGACATCGCGATCTTTTAATTGGTATAGACATTAACAGAGGAACTTTAAGCAAGACTTAAATAAATTATGGCAAGCAAGACATTAGTAGCTCTGTAGCAAAGTGATTTGTCAGAATTCATCGGGATGATGGAAGACAATGGGAAGTTAAAGTTGGGGAGGAATTGGCTGGAGAGAGGGCCTCTCTCACTCTGGAAGTGTCCCATAGCCTTTAGTTCCACTAGGTTCACTCATGACTGTGTGCACAGTTGCTCTCTAGTACCCTGCTGTAGCCACACGTTCTCCTGAGTTCTGTTTCTCAGAACTCGCTCTACCCTCCAGCTCTCCAGTCGGCACGTATTTCCAGCTCAGGTACCGGTGAGAGCAGCGGAGCAGGCAGCGTTACCTGTAGAGGAGGCAGGGGAGATCAGTCAGGGCGGAAAACACAGACACACCAGGGACCAGCTCGAGCCTGGGCGAGTCTCCTGGTATTCTCTCTACAGTGTCTCACTGACTTTGGCCTACATTCACAACCTTTTTCCAAAAGCAGGATATTCTTAGATGCGGACTATCCTCAGACCCAATTTTCCCATTGGTATAATTACAGTTCCAACTTACCTTGGACGACTTGTTTCTGGGGTTCAAATCCCACCTGTCAACTCACACTCTCACATGTGTTTCTGCTCTCAGTCAGCTTTGTTTTGGGGGGTATTTGCTCAGTGAGAGAGTGATCCTTTAATGCCAGAATGCTGGACACTTGATGACCTGATCAGTGAATCCCTGCTAATGATGGTCATTTTGTGTAATGGTACACTTGAAATCTTTCTGTGCTCGGAAGCTTAAGGGCAGTTTTGACATTTCCTTCTGCTAGTGTCTGGAAGGGCATTTTTAGCTTTAAATGTAGGATATTATTCAAAACCCATCGCACCCCATAAACTTACACTAAACTAATCTCTTGTCAGACATTCATACATTCGCTTTATTTGTGCTCTCTCCTCTGTCCGTCCTTCTTTCCTCATTATTCTTTCTCCGTGTTCTTTATCTCCCATATAATCCCCACTGAAATGGTACATATCCCCTCAGCAAGCAGGGTAAGACGAGATGTGTGGCCATATCGGTCCAAGTCTGCCTGGCATTGATCCTGCTGGCAGAGCCTGTTCTTTAGTCTCCTTTGAAGGAAAAGCTTTTGCGCACTTTTTAACGAGACAGCGTGGCTCTGCTTCCCTCCCTGGCCACACAGACACATAAAACACCAAAGATCCCTGTGAGAATGCCTGTTTGGCCGTGTTTTCCTGCTACACACGGCATGAGTCCTGGATGTATATCCAGAAATCCTCTCTTTTTTTCAGGTGTTTTAAGTTCAGCAAAGCTCTCCTACTCACGTGGCTTCTCTGTTTTCACACCTTCGCACCCCTGGAGGTGTGCTGTTGTTTGAATGTGGGTATTTTTGGAACATTAATGAATTGAGTTAAGGTGTAAAATGGCTGCCACAGAAGGTCAGACGCTGGTCATTTGTCAGTAAGATGAAGTAAGCGAGCTTGAGAGACGGAAATAGCTTTGTTTGGAGTGCCAAGTCATTTGAAGCCAATCTACTGGAACCAGAGGGCCCAGTATTTTGCAGGCCAGATTGGGGAGCCAGGCTCTCCATCTATTCCATAATTTCCTGTCACACGTGGCCCTAAGGCATTGTCCGCCAAATGCAAAGACATAAATATCCTTCATCATACGAACACGTCTCTCCCAACTGTCTAATATTGCCTGTGTGCATTGCACAGTATTGTCTATAGTGTACCATCAGTCCCCACGGTGTACAAGGAGCCTCCGGCAAAACACGTTCTCCCTTTTGTACCACAGTTTGCAGGTATTCCACCAGCTCAGTTTTCATTCCCATGACAGTTTATTCCAACTGATCCCAATCTTTACAGTCCTATGGAGGTCAAGAAAAGGGTTGCATTCAATGGTAAACTAACCCATTTTACAAAAAAAAAAGAAACCCTGTCTCACTTCTTGTAGTATCTAGCTATGCAAATAGTTTCGATTTAATTTGTGCAGCTTTTGAGATATCTTTCTCTGAGATTTCTGTCTCCACCAATAAAATTTGATTTGTAGAGTTTACAACATTGAAAAATGACATTTCTTTCGATAAGGAAGCGTCCCCCGTCAGCAACGGTTGACCTCACTGTCAAAGGTTTTCACAGGACTATTTGGACTCGATCTGATGGCTACAGATGGAAAATGCCTTCTTCAAAAACACTCAGAATCACAAATGTAAAATACATGATTAAACGTACAAATGTAATTACAGTGAGCATCAATGGAGCTCGAAGGCAACAGCCAGCTGCTCAGACTGCCCTCTGAAGGGCAGACCAGGACACTAGCATTGCTCACTACACGCCTCTTATTGACTTCTAACTCACTGTACCTGACTCACGCCAGTAAACGTACTTACTGTTCCTTGTGTCTTTTTTCACCAAGCTCTGGTATAGAAGAAATATGTTGCCTCAGATATACAATATTCCATAAGTTTTAAAGGGAGGAGGTCTTGCTAGAGACACGACTTTTTCGGTGTACCTACCTTGTTTTAACCCCTCCTACGTCTGTGAGTGATTTCTGGTGTGTATGCACCAGACTGTAAAGGCAACATGTATTGTCACAGCATAGCATCATGGTCTTGAGATTTAAGCTACTGTTTGTGAAAACTGCCATCTTTGGCTACTTGATGACGGATTTGGCTTTGTGTGTTTATTAAACACTGGTGCAAATGGAAACAAAAGGTTTGGTTGTGTAACCTCAGGTTCTGTTTCACGGTTTTAGATTCGGATGTAGAAAATTATCTGCCAAAGAATTTTATTGTGACTTTGCTGAAAATGTAAAATCATCTCATCATGGCCATAGGAGCTGCGCTGCACAGCCAGGCTAAAATGCGGAAAGTTAAGCTGTAGGTATTAATTTACAGCTGGGTGCAAATAGATGAGGAAATTAATGAGAGCTGCGGTTGAGCCAAGCATTATGACAAATTATTACAAAAATATCTGCACGCATGCCACCTGGAACACTTCTCACAGGCATGAAACACAGCTCTGCTCATTAACGTTTTCATTGCAAAATCAATTTGCATTAAAATGTTCGTGCGGGTTGGTGACTGCTAACACGGCTCCTGGTTGCTGTGGGTAACTGACCAATTCTCTGCCTCAGGAGATGCCGTCCTCCGGCGGGTCAGATGTCAAAGGGAAGCACAATAAGACCGCTCATTCAGAGAGTCTTCGTTTCAGTTGAGAAGCCTTCCTCCTCGGTTTTCACCTGCCGCCGTGACAACGAAATTGGGAAGCTCTCTTCAGCCTTCCTGAGGGTGTGCTTTAAAGAAACCCAGGAAGAGGTGGAGGCGGAGCTGGAGGTGGATGATGTGTGAGGTGATTTAATCTCCAGGTGCAGTGAAGCGTAGCATCCACTCCACACCAACAGACAGCATCATTGGTCACCATTTACACGTGAAGAAGCTCATTGGACACTGGTCATTTATCATGGTATAAACTAACATAGAACCTGGTTCAAACGGTCCTCTGATACCCCCCCCCGCCGCTCCCCGCTTCCACTATCACTACTGCAATTACTGCACCTGCTGCAAGTTCTGCCACTTGTATTACTGTTCCAACAACAGGTACTGTTGTCATTTCACATCGGCCACAACTACTGCTACCATTACTGTAGTTGTAATGGCTAGTTTTACCGCTACCACCGCTGTTCCTCATTACAATTAGTATAAATACCACCACTATGATCTCTACTATGGCTTATGTCTTACTACCAGTACTGCTGCAACTGCTGCTACTGTTTCTACAAGCGCTGGCTGATGTGATTTGAAATTCATATTAATGAGACAGCTTTTCCAATATTGATGCGTGCCTTACATTAGACTAACTATTTTCACATGAAAGAAAAAACACCTGTGCGTGAAGGGTAATTCCTGACCTTGGAAACAGTAGTTATGTAGCGTTCGTAATCTATCTGATGAGGACAGTCTGATGAATATCTTTAGATGCTGTTAAAAGCTAGTAAGTGGATATGGAATTGAGATTATTACGTCAAATAAGACGGCGTATTTGGTTGGGTTTTTTAAATCATGGTTTACTTGAGATCATCGCTGTGGACGAGAGAATTTTGTGAAACAATAACAGAATATATCTGTTACTTCTACCGCTGGTACTGCCAAATCTGGTTTGTTTGACGTTGTCACTGTCACTCGTCTCACACAACAGATACGCTTCCATTTTATCAAATGTATCAACCGCCGCCGAGCGCAAGATGCTCGCAAGACAAGCGCATCGCCCCGGGACCCCCCCTTGTTTTTTTACACTCTGAGCCTATTTTCTTTCCCTCTGCCGTGCTTAGTGAAGTGTGAGCTCCACAGACAGCTGCTTAAATCACACAAATCTCCTGCTGTTCATATATTTTTCAAACTTTTTCACTGTTTCACTGTTGGCAGTAAAATCAATGAATACATGAAGAAAAGCAATGCTGTTTCCTTCCTGTATAATCCTCATGCAGCCTGCTTGAAAACTGTTTTTATCCAGTAAATTTCTTACATTAGTCAACCGGGTTAAGACACGTTGGCTGGCAACTGTTGCTGACTGACAGCTGGTTCTGAGGACAGAACCAGCTGAATGGGGGTCAGATCCGATGTGGATTTAACCAGTCAAACATTTGACTCTGATTCCGCACCGCTCGCATCTCGCTTCCAGTGTGGATTCCAAGGTATTCTTGTTATGTGAACTCTGGGCAGCACAGTGGTCTGTGTCTTGTAGATGGTTTACTTTGAAAATCTGAAAAAGCTTGGATAAAATAAAGTGGAGTAAAATATGCATACACTGCTGTTACTGTTTGTAACCCTTCTTTCACTGGAGACAAAGGTCCTGTCCTGATCTGATTGGATGTAACGGAAAAGGCAATTAACTCCTGTCTATCTTCCTTAGTCACGGATCCCTTCCCCCCTCCCTGCCGCGGATAGCACTGACCTTGAGGCAGCAGAGAATTTGGAAATGACAGACCTGTCGGAGAGTCGAGGGACAGATGGATGTCATTGGTTTCCTTGCCAGATCGCAGGCCTCATTTAGAAGTTGGGGAGCGAGAACTGGGGAAGTGTGTGCTTTCATTACAGAGGGTGATACCCAAACCCGCTGGAAGGAGAGAGACAGACAGACAGAGGGAGAAAGATCAGAGGGAGAGAGAGTCAAAAAAAAAAAAAAGGCTTCAGGATCCCAGATGGAGGCTGGGTAATGTGAGAATATTCTTGGTTCTTTTGCCTTTCTCGTTCCGAATCTGTCACTTTTTCTTTTTCTAACTTCCTCGTCTTTGTCACAACGTTTTCTTCTCTTGAGTTTCACATAAATGCAGCAGTGATACAGTCTGATAGTACCATTAAACTGCTACACGTCAGCACGCCACTCACTCTCCAAGCTGCTCATTCACAAACAACACGTGTGCCCACACACACACACACACACACACACACACATACAAACGCTGACACACACGCCCACAACCTCCATCTCTGCTTGATCTCTTATCATATCCCAGAACACTATACAGTTTCCCTCCCTCTGGCAATTCATTTCATGTTAACACAACATCAATCTGCAGGGCTGCCCTCTCACTCCACACATCCATCCATCGCTGCGCTGCTTATCTCAGTCACCTTCGGGGAAAACAAAAGATGTTTATATCCATCCTGCCTCGTCACTTAGATCACCTCCACCTCGCTGTGTTTGTGGATCCCTACACACTCCACCAAGGCTGCTTGGTTCAGGCTACGGTACCGTCTGTGTAGGCAAGTACTGCATCTGTCCCGCTAAAGGGAGGGAATGGAAACAGAACTTCCATATAAGAATCTCTTTCACAGTATTTAATGAAAGGTGGACTATGTAGCATTTTAACATGAAGGGAGCACAGACATTTGGAGAAAGTTAACAAACAGGACTGTCACTGAATAATGTTCAGCAAACTTAGCATCTTCTATAGATACATATTCTACCCCCCTTGTCTGGTGGTTCCGATCAAGTTTTTGCTTTATCATAGCTGTGGGCTTTGGCATTTGAACATAAAATTCTGGGGCCGGTTTTGACCAAATTTGCACTGTTCAAGCTGCAACACAAAATCCTTTCCTCTCCTGGTAGTTTTGATGCATTTCACTAATCAAAAGCTCTTCTTACAGGCCGTGCTCCTCAACTAAAAGGAGTTTTTTCGCAAGGTTGTTTCGGTCCCTCAGAGACACACGCACGGTGCCAAAATCATGGAAATTCTCCATAATCAGGCCTGTGCCAAAAACCAGCCAGGCACCGGTATGCCAAACGATTTTCTGCCTATTGCAATAACCTCTATACTGTGTAAGACCGCGGAGCGAGTTCCAGCCAGTCACATGACCACCACTGGCGGCGCGACAGAGGTGCAGACGACGCTGTGCTGACTCTGCTTGATTCAATCACGAAACAGCTGATGCATCCTAAAGGATACGCCAGGTGTCTGTTTGTGGAATTTAGCTCAGCTTATAGCTCAGTGAAGACACATGTTCTCCTGAAAAGGCTCATTAAGGTCAGCATCATTATGGGGTTAGTTCTCGGGATCAGAGACTTTCTTTCCTGCTGCCCACAGAGGGTCCGTGTCGGGGGGGGGGCGTGTCAGACCTGCATGCAGGAAGAGGACGCCGTGTTCAGTGCATCCAGAGCTAAAGCATCTAACATGTCTGACAACAGCGGAAGGTTGTAGGGAGTGAAGACAGGATAGAAAAACCATGCGGTGATCGGCTCTACATGTAGGTTTAATACCCAGAGGAAGTTGGAAAACAGACATTCACTCATACGAGAGTGGTGTCGAGTGTACTCCTTTTATTTTTAGTTTCAGTTTTCTAGGTTAGCGGATGAGGATTCGAGTTTCTGGTAGTGTGTCTCCGTTCTAATGCACTGCTGTGGGGACTGTCCTCTGTCCTCTGCGTGCTGCTCCTCTCAGTAGTGTCGCATGCGATGGCTCCTCTCTCTCCCCACAGGCTAATTGGCCCCGACTCAATCTGAGACGGCAGATAGGTTCCCCCATAATGCCTAGCGTTGATATCTATCCACTGGGGGCAGCAGAAACGGCTCGCTGCCTGTGTGTGAGTGTGTGTGTTGTGGTGGCGAGGGGGCGAGCGGGGCTGGCAGTGGGACGACTGTCTGCTCGTGCGCCTTGTTTGTGTGCGTGCGGTGTCTCTTAGTGCGGTTGTGATGTCATGTACGTTTGTGGGTTTCTGTCTACCATTGTGTGCCAGGCTGTCTGCATGGTACGGCGCTAATACACTGAACGCTGGCTGCTCCCAAATGTCAGTTTGTGCTGTGCGGGTTGCCTGGCAGCATGTCGAGGTTGAGTGAACACGCTAATTTGATGAGAAACCGCATTGTATTGAAAACGATGAAGATTTGCTCACTCTTTATCCAGATTATCATAATTCCAAACCTTATTATGTAAGCTTAATATTGACAATAATGAATTGCATTATGTTAATTACTGCAGTCTGAGCACCGAATCAGTGGGCTGCTTGGCACAACATCAGCGTCATAGGTTAACGTCGGTCGGTGAGGTTTTTAAAAGATTTTTAGGGAGATTGCTGTTTTTATCAGACACCACAGCAGCTTCAGAACATATTCAGACCCCTTCACTTTTTACACACTTTATCCTGTTGTAGGTTTAATTTCGAATGGATCAAACGGCCATTTTTGCCGACCAGTCTACACTCAATGACCCATAATGACAAAGTGAAAAGATGATTTTAGAAATTTTTGCAAATTTATTGAAAATCAAAAACTGAAATCTCTCATTTACAAGAGTATTCAGGCCATTTGTTGTGACGCAAACTCCCGAGTGCAAACGACCTGAAACTGGGGCGACGGTTCACCTGTCATCACAACAACAGCCAAGACAACACTGAGGTGGGTTCAGGACAAGTCTCTTGTCTGTCCTCGAGTGGCCCAGCCAAAGCCAAGACTTAAACCCCACAGGCCATCTGTGGAGAGACCTGAGGATGTCAGTTCACAGACACTTTCCATCCAGTCTGACGGAGCCTGAGTGGATCTGCCGGGAAGAATGAGATAAACTGTCCAAATCCAGGTGTGCAAAGCTTGTAGAGACTCACCCAAGAAGACTAGAAGCTGTAACTGCTGCCAGAGGGGCTTCTACAAAGAACGGGATCAAGGCTCTGAGGGCTTCTGTAAATGAGAGATTTCTGTTTCACTTTGTCATTTTGGGTTATTGAATGTAGATTGATGGGCAAAATTGGCAATTTTATCAATTTAAAATCCTTACAAGACTTTGGACAGGTGTTCATGATGGGTGCATTAGTTTAATACAATCCAATACAGCAGTTGCAATTTATGTTGAGAAAAGTGACACGTTGGTTCCCCCGTGGTCATTTGGAGGTCGTGCTTTACCATGTTGTTGTATTGGATTACATGGTTGTCAAATACCCAGTACAGCACCATTCTGATTTGTAGTAATCTCTGTATAAGTCACCATTATTACTGTAACAGTGACAAGCGATCCGACTTGACTGGTGCCTTTGAGAAGATTTCATGGGGACGTCAGAGGTCAGATTTGTTTGTACGTAAAATATTTTATGCGAGTTGCAGTTTAGATTGAGACAGTGAAATAACTCAAAGTATCATTTGAGGTGTAAGCTCTGTAGGAGGTCGAGCTGTCAGTTTGTAAGCACTGAAAGTAGTGGAATTAACAGCCAGTCAGTGTCTGAGCCATGAAAGCAGTTGAGGTGTCAGTTAATGACACAGTTTTATGTGCTGAAACTATAAGCCGAAACCGAAGCAGGGCCAGTGCTAGGAGCAAAGTTCTATGTCCTCATCAAATGAACCATAGACAACGTGGACAGTGAATGTATCTGACTGCTCATGTGTTGCAAAACTTACTGAATGGTGTGTAGACTGTTCAGAACACTTTATTGAAGCAATGCAATTACTGCTCCCTTGGGCTTTTACTGTGAATGTGCTGTTCTTTACCCCAGCATGTCGACCAATCACAACCGACCACACCTCAAGGGGCATCGCAAAGTCTTGCACAGCATGAGAAACAACTTTCTCTGGCTGTAAATTTGAACGACATTACATTTGTGGTTCAGTACTGACCTCTGACCTTTAAAAAACACCAGTGGTCGTCAGGGCTGTGTCTCTGTTGGACAGCGCAACGGAGAAACTGGTTGAAGGTCAAATATTTGATTCCGGTCCATGACCTGGCATGTACATGGTGTGTGCACTTTTGTCCACCTGTCCAGCAGAGCCAAAGCCTTGTTCCCTCTAATGAAAGTCAGGGCTTCAGAACTGCTACAGCTCAGCCTCTCGTCTGTCTCTTCCCCATGTATTGCTCACAGTTTCTTGGTAAGTTGGTGCGACGGTAATGGGAGCAGCTTCATGAATCATTAAGCACATTTTTTTCCCTACAATAGACTGCGATTTGGCTAAATGGATGTGGACGATGAGAGCTTTTCCATCTTATCTGTATTATTTAACGAGGAATGGTTGCAGGATGGGTGGTCTGGATCGTAGCATGTGAGCCGCAGCGAGCCGACACATTCATTATTATAACTCCCTGACTTTCCCTGTCTCTCTCTGTGTCTTCGTTCATAATTTCTGTCGTCTTATTTTTTCCTCACTCGTCCATTCTTTTTTACGCCTGCCTTTTAGCGTCAGTAGCTGTGTCTTACTGTACTTGCTCTCTCTTTGTCTCTGTCTCTTTTCCCTGAGGGTTTTTATCTAATCAGCTTTCTGACAGAAATGTAATTATTGTGCTAATGGTATATTTTATTCCAGGGAGTTTTTTGGCACACTGCCATGACACCTAGGTATAAATAAGCCGTAACCATGGACTGTTATTCCAAATTTAGATCCATCGTACAAAGCCTCACAATTGGATATTCAGTCCTGAGGATCGTGCTTTAGAAAAGCCAAAATGGAAAGGGTTCATCCTCTGGCAAGCATGAATATGCTCCAAAACTTTTATGGTAATCTGCCCAATAGATGATGTGTACAAGTGAAGATTTATTGAAATTTGTTGAAGGAGTGATGAAAAAAACTTCCAAAATCTGTTGGTAAAAAACGGATGTGGCTTATACTTATAGATGTGTATTACACATCTATACACATATATCTATATCACATATATCTACACAAGTAATCCGGGAAGAAAGCTTTTGAGTTGCGAGGCGAAACCTGCTTCTGCAAGTAACCACCATATGAACCTACACAGAGCAGGGTGTTATGGGTAACTGTAGGTTGCAGAGGCTCACAGAGGAGCTGATACCTACACATCCCCCCAACGATTTTAACAAAGCGTCACATCCAAAAGCAGAATGGTTGGTCTAACTCCTGCAGGGAGGCGGGTTCAAAACGGAAAAATGTAAAAGTTGTGCGTTGCATGTACATGTATACGAATTTTAACACACCACACGATAACAGCTGTTAGCGAGTCAGGTTGGCTCTACTCAGGTGTCGAGGGTTGGACATATTCCAGAACAGATGCCTGCACCGACGGGACATTCAGGTGGTTCTGTTCATATGAGATCTGATGTTACATACGTTGGTGTGTACGGTCTGCACGTACAGTCCCCAGCATGGAATCCACACAGATCCTAGCGGACACGGGCAGGTGACGAACTTTAGTTCCCCTGTACCCTTGTGAATAAACCTCGTGACATACAGACCCAAGACCTGAGGCAAAAGACCTAGATCCCTGACCAGGCTGAATATACTTTGGATTTGGATTGGGTCCTGGGTTGGGTCTCGGTTACTAGGAGCCCGGAAGTTCAGGAACTATGTGCCATAACATAAAGTACTTTATAATCTTTATATCTAGATCTGCCCCAAAAACTAATCACCCGGTCCCTGACCCGTGGAAAATCTCGACAAAACTCTCACCAAATTTCACCTTTGAGACTCCCTGTTAAACAAAAAGGTGATCAAATAAGGTTTATATGGTTGGTTGGGACACCTACTAATGGGCAACTTGAAACCAAGGCTCAACAGTAACTTGAAATAAATGAGAAAGTAAAGAATTCCTCTTTATTCCAGAATAAGATACTACGTGCATCATTAGAAAGAAAAGTAAAAAATATTAAAAGCATAAAATAAAGGGTGTTTGAAGAAATGCTGGAATATATGTTTGTATGACATTTAAGCGATGAAGATCAAGCAATAATTTGATTTTAATTAAGCAATGATAAATTCTGGAAATTCGCCTTTACACCTCAATTCAGTGAGAGCTTCAACATGACAATGTTTCCGGAGTGATCAGTCAGGACCAGAATACACAGCTGATATGAATTATTCAGCAGGCACCAGCCACAAATAGATTTACTGTAGTGGCAACAGACACAAGGCTTTGATCCTTTTTGAAGAATAAACGGCTGCGTAAACCTCCTGGTTGTTGCATCAGAAACCCAACAGTATTAGAGATTAGCAGCAATGTTGAGTGGAGGTCACCTCACAAGAATAGGCTGAAGTGACCTGTGACACTCAGTGATAAGTGTTTTCAACATTTTCTAAATTCAATTAGCCTAATGTATTCAAATCATTGCCGTCTGAATACCACGTATATGCATTTATTTTTCTTTTCACAATGACCCATTTCCAAGTGGATCACCAAGACATTGCAGTTGAGCGGACAAGGTGGTGAACTGGTGATTGCCAAAGGAAAACACAGGGATACCTACCTTAAATAATTATGTGTACTGTCAGTACAAGGCCTTTAAACAACACAACAGATAAATAATTCATCTCTTGGCCAATTATTGTGCGCATAGCTCCCGTGGGTGGAGACAAAGTGAACGCTATATTTCCCTGTGACACAGGAAACCAGGTGTGTCAGATTGAAAAGAAGGTTTTTCACATTTAGCTGGGGGGCTCTCATCAGTCACGAGGCCCAGGTCGCCGACCGGCACAGGTCTGATAAAAGTAAAAACACTGCCTTGACCTTGATTTGCATTAACATTCAGGTTTCCGGGCTTCCTGTCTGCCTGTGCCTGTGTGTGTGTGTGTGTGTGTGTCCCTGGGGCTGGTAGAGGTGAAACAGTAGTGTGACTACGGCTTCATCAAACATGAATGTATTATTCGTTGTTGAGGTTGTCAAGCCTGAGAGACTTGTAGAATCAGCCCATTTGCCAGAGACATCAAATTCCAGTTTAGAGAGAAATGTGATTCACGGTGGTTGACTGTCAAACTTTAGATCATACTAGTGGTTATGTCCTCATAGCTGCTGAGTCTGAATGTAAGCAGTGACCTTTAGGAGCTCTGAAAGAGGAGCCCTGTCACATTCAGTGTTGGGCTAAGTAACATGTTAGAGTCATTTGATTCTGCTGGTAATTAAAGGGATTACAGCTTGAAATTCGGGGATTACATTACATTTACTAATCGCAGTAACACACTGTCCCCTCAGCGTAGAGGTCGGTTGATAGGCTGATATCGGGGCTAGAGGTCAGGACAGGCAGCTGGCCTCTGCCGGAAAGGGAAGCATACGCCTTATGAAGCTCGACTTCTTCGCCTTGGATCTTATTTACACGTCGAGTGCTTACATTAGCCACACTGGCCACAGCCTACATTCAGGGGTCACCTGGTTTTGCTCAGAGTTGGAGGGTGCGTGAGCCCCGCAACGTCACTGTGAGGACGGGATTTCTCCCGTTGTTTTGGAAAGCAATGACACATGATGGATGTCAGATCGGAGGACTTGTCTAAATACAGAAGATACAGTGTGTGGGTTGTTGGAAGGCACCTTCGTCATGATAAAATTACCCCGGCTCCTACTGCTTGTCTTTCCGTCAAACAAGCCTTCGCATTGACAAGGCTCAAAGAATAGTTGTGGTAGACTTTTGATTATGTTTGACCAAGGGCCCAGCATTTAGAAAGTATTCATGTATGTATCGTGATGTGACACACTCTCTGGAAAAACAACTGAGAAATTGTTTATGCATAAAATAACCAGACAGGGATGTTTGTTTTTGGCAAAGCCATCTAAATAATAAATCAGGGCACTTCATTACAGTGATGCTAAATTCAGATGAAAATCCAACATACAGTTTTGTCCACGATGGTCCACTATACCCAGAGATACTGTATCGAAGGGATGGTTACCGCAGTCTAAACTCTATGGTGAAATGGTAATTAAATTTGTATCATCTGCTAGTATATGTTGTCATACATGGATGGGAGTTTCCTGGGCAGCAAGGTGGTGCAGGGGTTAGCACTGGTGCCTCACAGCCCGAAGGGTGGGTTCGAGCCCCGGTTCGGCCGGGGCCTTTCTGTGAGGAGTTGGCATGTCCTCCCCGTGCCTGTGTGGGTTTTTCCTCCGGGTGCTCCGGCTTCCTCCCGCAGTCCAAAGACATGCGGGTTAAGTGATGACTCCAAATTGTCTGCAGGTGTGTATGTGAGCGTGACTGGTTGTTTGTCTCTGTATGTCGGCTGCGAGAGTGCGTACGAGAGCTGGTATCGGCATCAGCCGAGTCGAGTCCGTGCGGGTTTATATGGCTTTGTGGTACGGAACAGTCTCAGCAGTGAGTGCACAGAGGTATGGGAAAACCGCTGTCAGTAAATCATTACCAGAGAAGCAAAGAAGGGGGTTTTCATATAGATGTACTGTAAGAACATGAAGAAATCTATGCAAAAGCACAGGTTTTCAGACAGACGGGGAATGATAATGAGCTTAAAACAGTGACAGTTGTGCACCTGCTGTCATCAGAGAATTGTTTGTTTGATGTTTAATGAGAGAACGGGAATCTATTTCCTTTTTGTGGCTCTGCGCCGGCGGCAGCCGCGGCAGGAGGCATTATGTTTTCAGGTCGCCCATTGGTCCGTACGTCCGTCCCATTCATGGCGACGCAATATCTCAGGAACTCCTTGAGGGACGGTCAAGGTCTCTGTGACCTCACAAAACACGTTTTTTGGGCAAAAACTCAACAATTCATACACTGACTATGACAAAATTTTACACAAATGTTTAACAGGACAAAATGATGAAGTGATGACATTTTTATCCAAAAGGTCAAAGGTCACCTTCATAATGTTCTGTAAAAACACTTTTCTGGCCATTGGTTAACACCATAACTAGTAGAGCCGTGACTTGTGGCTTGACTGGTTGGTGGAGGCCACAGCCGCGAGGTGCTAATTCTAGTTTAATACGCAAATGCGTGTATCAATTATTTTGGCTCGTGAATGGTGCTCTAACTCTGTCGTGTTACCGTGTGTGCGCCACGGAGAGTCAGGTGCATCAAACAACGCGCGCGCACTAATGTTGGAAGTTGTTCAGACCGGTGTTTTCACCCAGGCACCAATATTGAAACCGGAGCCCATCATGACATTCTATAGCCTGCCAGTATTACGTTCTCTCTGACCTTCACTGGGTCAGCAGAAAATCCCACGAAGGATTATATCACTGGCCAGACTATATGGCATGCTGCTATACTCACCCATAGTTTGCCCGTGGGCGTCAATCTTGCTGAGCATAACAGCAAAGTGGGACCTGCAATTTCCAGTTGCCTGAGGGGGGAGAGGATTACTTCAGAAGCCAGCTCTGCCCTGCCATCAGACTTTAGCAGGGGGCGTCCCTGCTGTCCAGCTGGGGACAGATACAGCTGAGGAGCAAGGGTATAACAGGAGTCATGCTGTGGGCGCTTTCATCAGACTGATTGGTAAAGGACACTATTTTTAGAACATTTTCTTTTGGTTTGTAGCATTTGTTGCACAGGAGAAAACAGCGGATAAACACAAACACAAGCCCCGGTCCTTTTTAACACACACGATGACGTTTGTTTAGACTCAAACAGCGACTGGAACCCACCTCAGACAGCGAAGGTTCACGGCCTCAGACGAATCCACCAGCTGACTCAGGTGCAGCCGCCATTTCTGTGGTGGCACAGTGGAACTGAACACATCTTCACTGACAATGTAAAATGGATCTTCAGGTTGAATGGTTGGCAGCTGCACTCTCCAGCAGAAGAAACTAACATATGTTAATGTGGTTAAGTTACTTGGCTTCAGAAAACTGATTATGACACAGGCTTCGAGGAAAAGATAACATTACCGAGAGGGCCAGGTTATTCTATAGAAGAGGTGGTTGTCCGGCCACGTCTGAAATCAAAAGCTTTGATTCCTGATCTGAATGACTACACTAAACAGTGAGTGAACAGCTGGCCGTCACGGTGCGGGCGGAGAAGTGATATTGACTAAAAATAGGGAAAACCATGCACATTTTCAGTAAGACATTCATAGTGTTGACCTTGGGTCTACACACGAGAAGTGCCCCTAATCCGATGTCGGAAGGTTGTGGAGGGGGGGCTCTGAAGCTATCCAACCATACTGGCCTGTACTGGTCTACACTGGCCTCCTAACGTTATCGCTTTTGTCCGGCCTCCGCAGTGCGAGGTGAAAGTAGATAAACCCTCGCTGGCGTCGTTGCTGCCTCGTGGGTAGATATCAGGACTCTCGCAATCCATGATTTCTTGCACTGTGATTAGATGAAATGCATCATTTAAACACATGAAAACAAGCGGAAGTGGAAAACCTAGTTTCAGACAGAATGCGAGGAATGAATGGAGATGAATTCAAACCAAACAATTTTCGTCGATGAGAGGTCTGGGAGTTTATTGTCGGAGCTGATAACATCACCACCAAATGTGCTTTTGGGGATTTGCAGGTGACAATATGGCTAGCCATCTGTGGAACCTGTACTAATGATGGAGGGATATTTTGAAACTAAGATAACTATAGAAAAACCCCGATTAGTCTGTTACAGAGATTTTCAAATGCTGTGGGCCCCCCCCCCCGACAAAACTGAGAAAACAGCACCCCTCCAACAACGTGACGATTCTCAGGCAGGCTCTGCCCCTCGTGTGAGAGGACACTCACACGATTTACGCTCAATGGACGTCTGGGATCATCGGAGAGTGTAGGTTACAGTGAATCTAAAAAAATGTGTGTCAAGTGTATCTGTGTGTTCAGGTTTGAGTTATGACTCAGAAGAAATATGCATCTGACACCAATTCTGGCAATGTTTTTGGTGTTTTATCAGAGAGTGCAGACGAGTCTGCTGCTGGACGCCAACCCCCAGAATAACGACATAGCTGTTTCATCTAAAGCTGAAAAATATGCAACCTCTTTTGATTGGGTGAATGATGAGACGAGGCGGCTGCAGCGCGATGTTGTTCGATGCCACAAAACAGCAGGAGGTTTGGGCTGAGCAGTTCGTATCCCCTCTCACAAACAGCCAATGAGGATGACCATGATCTTTCCACAACCAAAGTTTTGCTATAGAGCTGGAAGAAAACCTGTTGAACCGTCTTTCTCTGCCTCTTCCTCTCCATCTTCCTCCCTGAGGGCATTAGGAAGCCACAGCTGAGAGAGGCGTTCAAGTTCGTTTAATCTTGTAGTTTTTACTGTGGAAACTTAGAGCAGTCAGAAACTAGCAGATGTTTGACTGAAATGTAGCTATAGCATCAGTACATGTCAACTCAAATGAGCGTAATACTCGCATGAAATTCACTGTCAGACTGTAATTACATTTCCCACAGCAGTGCAGGCGGTGCCAATGGACTGCAGTTATCTCGACTTTGATTTTCTAGGGCTTTTGTTTTGGTGCAGGCTCTTATCACCCTGTACTCAGTGTCTAAATGTTTTATTATAGTGGGCAGCGAGTGCTGCCAGACACACTGAGGGTCTCAGGTACGAGTCTCCGGTTGAATGTTGGTCCAAGACCGTGGTGCTGTCAAAACACATCGGCATTCAGCTCAAATACGGCCTTGTCTTTTGTCACAGCGCTTCTCAGCCGCCACTTTCTCGTTCCTCGTCACCATAGCAACAGTGGCTTTCCCTACCTCGACTCACGGCGAGAGCCACGGCCCTGAAGACGGTGAATAATGCTGATCTGCTGCGGGAACCAGGGAACGGAGCGGACACAGCGTGAGGAGAGATCCCCCGTTCAACACGATTCATGCACATTCATCAGCGTCCTTCGGCGACTGACAGCATGTGACCCCAGCGCTTTGCTGTGAAGATAATGACACAAGCACAGATTAGATCCTTGGGATGCAAAACAATAAAAGTTCACACTAGGAATTTTCACAGACGGTAACTCGGGAGCTTTACTTTCCTCCACAGGAAAAAAGGCTTAGTGCAATAATAAATCCTTACAACAATAAAGCAGTAATAGTTAGTCCTCTATATAAACATATCCTATCTTGTATAAGATATATATCCTATTTCTATTGTCTATCTTGTGTTCTAGAGACCACAGAGTATGCGTAAAGTCACAGGTTTGATCCCTGGACCGCTTGAAGGATACATTATTCGCCATGAAAGGGTAATGGACAGTGGGATTAACCGGTACGTGTTAAGTGTCACATCAAAACTTAAACACTTATGTTCAAGCAAGTAAAACCTTTCGTATAAAGGAGCCGTCTCACATACGTGACATACGCTTCACCGTTCATTCTTGACCTTGGAACCGGCAGCTCATGAGGACCATTGTGATTCTGTCAAAAGCTCTGGACCTGGAGCTGAGAGTGATTGTCAGCGATGAGCTGTCAAGTCAACGCAGATGATAAGTCCGGCAGGTTTGAACATCGAACAGCTAAAGGCAATTTAACAAACTCAGTCTGCTGATGAGGACAACGTGATGTGCTTGAAAGCACCAGAGCGAGTGAGAGTGGACATTTAGTGGGGATTGTTTTGTCAACGACAGAAAAATGTTGGAATATGAACATGTTTCTTCGATTATGTTGAACGTTATCTGTAAGATGTTGTGTAAGATGACGATAACTGTCTCCGCCCACCTGCCGCCCCTGCCACCTGACCTCCGCCCTCCTGCTTGTAAATCCTCATTTTGGGTGAATGCATCTGCTTTACTTTTCCTGCCCAGCGAAGGCCATTTAACCCTAAAATTCCTGATACCAGACTGAAAATTCCCTGTGAGACGTCACACCCCATGGTTGATTTGTCGGAGCCCAGACGTAAACAACACCTTGTCTCTCGACTTGGTCGACAGAAAACGAGGGTGATTAATGTCCACAGCTCACATTGGCTTTGAATTTCAGTCTGGTACCACCTGTACCACGACGAGGGAGAACTTTTCGCCCAGACTGCCCAGCTATTTGCGTGTGACCCACTTTGGTGCAGCTTTTGGCTAAATGAAGTCGATGAAATCTGGAGCAGGAGGCTCATCAGAACACAAATAAGAGCGCGGTGACGGATAACAGGCACATTTACGGGGGAAGGTACATAGCGTCTTCAGCAGGTCGTGACTGAAGGGAAGCGCCACGGATCTCAGCCAGAGGTAATTTGTGTGTGTGAGTTCCTGTGCGTGGTCTCGGTCACACACAAAGGGGGTATGTATAGCGGTTCGACTGGGCCTGTTTCTAGCTTTTATTCCTTCTCTCCATATAATTGCATGTTTGTTTCTTTTAAATGACAATAATGTATTCATGTATTCAGGAAATCTTGGGAGGGCTGAGCAAATGCTTGCCAACCAGGCTTTTAATCACAACAGAAAAAAGCCCAGATACCGACATCAGTTTTTACACTCCGGTACGGAGGCAAACACACACGGAAACACAAGCAGGAACTCACACACACAAATCATATGTTCCTCACTACGTATCTACAAATGGATGACAGGAGGAAGCGGCGCTCCAGACAGCACATGGCCGAGCTGAATACACACCATGCAGTGTGTTCTGTCCACAAAGCCCATGACAAGGAACACGGACTCACAACAGTTTGTTAAATGAGCACAGACCCTTAAATGAGGTAAAAATGCCAGACGTTCTTACGTGTGCCAATGTTGGCATGTACAGGACCGCACCGGTAGATTTTAACGTTTTAATCCGCGAGTGCTCCCGTTGGTCGACGCGGGCTGATGCCATCGCCGATCGTTAGTCACCGGTCCAAGTCACAGTCCTATCTCAAGTCAGTCGACAGAAAGAAGTTGGAATATTTTTAGATAACCAAGACAGAACCGGATCCAAACCCAGAGTAACAACAGTAACGCAGCCGAGCGCTAAAGCAAATCTGAAGTGGAGACGAAGTCAGGTCCCGGGAAGCAAAGGGCGAGTCAGTCGCAAGTCTTTCAAGTGTCTGCAGGTTCAACTGACAGTGACAGAACCGTTCTCGTTAATAGTGTCTTTTACTAGCAGAGAGCCAGAAATCTTAAGGCAGAGGCCTATTGACAGAATATTTAAGTAGTGCGCCTTCAATGTGTGTCTGTCACCGTCTAATTTACCATTTCTTGTTCCATACGCTTGTCTGATTATGATCCTGAAGAAGGTGAGATATGCAGAGAAGCTGCAAATGATCACTTTCCCGTCTACCTGCGAGCCAGGATCTCACCAGACCCGCTGGGAGTTTTCCTTTAGTTCCTGAGTTTGTCTCAAGTCAAGTTAAGCCAAGTCTCATACCAGAGCTCAGGAATGCAGCGCAGTTTTGTCAGTCTATTAATCACTTGATCTTTTTTTTTTTCATCGAGTGGCACAGGTGGGCTTCATACACTTAATTCTCCGATGATAATGAATTTTAATTTTGTAATCTGTGCTTTAAGACACATTTCCTCTTTCACACAAATTCGCTGGGATCTGTCAGTGCTATTCTTCTTTGTCTTGCTGTTAGCAGGTAGTCAAAGTAGTGAGAAATGGGATTTTATGCCAAAAACAATCCCCTCGGATGTCTGATATTCACAGTGTGTCTGAGCCACCTGGGGGTTCAACCTGTCAATATTTTCCCAGCAGAAGCAGTCAGTGTTGAATCAACCTGGAAAACTCACAGGAGGCCCCCTCGCACGTCCGCCTTTCTCCACCTCCAACAGCTACAGCGGCTCCTGATCCTGTTGTCAAACCGGGTGTCCTCGGCTCGAGAGACGGCCGGGCCCCGAGCGTTTTGTGCCACACCGAATCAAACATGTCGGCGGCCACTGAAATATCAAGGCTGTAAAGTCAAATGAAGCTACTCGTCTTCCATTGAAGCCTTGTCTTTCCGATCCTCCTCCGTTTCAGATTATCGTGTCGGACTCTCAGATGTGTCCCAGCCTTGAAATGAGATTAATGTCACATTGGGTCTCTGAGGATTTGGGAGCGGGATTTGAATGAAGAGACAAAGGATCGTGTCCTTTATGGGGAATAGGGGCCTTCAGTGTCCTCTGTGGGAAATGGGTGAATGTAATGGTGGCTTTTGGATTAGCCGTGAGACTGGGGTTGCTGGGGGACAGGGGACGGATGCAACAATCCCTCTGTGACATTTAGGAAAGATGGGGAAGAAAGTTTTTGATTTGGGAACCTCCGCACAACATTTACAGCAGTTTCCAATTTTTTTTCATTTAAGTGAGATTTATTCCCAAATGGTGACTGAATCCTCTAAAATAATCGGTGACCATTCTTAAAAACTATTAAGAAACTAACTAAACCACTACTATTGTTAGAGAATTGAAATGAAATGTCAAAATATATATAAAATATATATAAAACTGTTATAGAAAATATCAATTTTTTTCTATCTTTCTAAAAGTTAAAATGATCTGCTTCTGTTTAGCTTATTTTATTGTTCAACTCCTATATTTTCCTGCTTTTTAGGCCACAATGACACATTGTTTATTTATTCCCTTTTTTCCCATTAAAAGATTTCCCATTTTCCTGGCCACATCTCCAGCCTTCTTTTATGAATAAATAATGAGATGGGCATATATTCAGAGCGGTCCCTGGTCCAAGGTTTGTGTGTGTGAACCTAACATCAGTGGAGCAGTTGAGTGAAAACACCGAAAGCGCTGGTGGTTAAAACACTGAGCACCAGCCAGCCACCTCGCTGAAGCTAACTTTCTCTTCTGTGCCTTCGCACAGAAAGCAAAGCGAATTTTAGAGGCGACGTAACTGCACACAAAGTGGTGAAATCACCCAGGCTGCACAAACTGACATTAAGATGTGTCCAAAGTGATCAATTAGAGCGAATACTCTGCGTGTGTTCCGGGGCTTCATTAATCCGCTTCATAAACGTTACAGAGAGGAGAGGAAAAGGAGAGAGACCGGAGGGAAATAAAAGAAAGAGCTGCAGGACCAAAATGGAGTTCAACGGAAATAGACCCCTCTCATCACGCACGGTAGGCTTTAGGAAAATATGAAATGTGGTGAGGGAACTGGGAAATGCTCTGTGGGTAAAATAGGGACTAGACAAATGATTCAATTTGTGCCAAGACCTAAAAAGCAGGATATCGACGGAGCTGAAAAATTAAATGAGCTAGCAGAGAGTAAATAAAATAAGATAAATTAAGTTTCAATGTAATAAGAAACTAAAAAGCTTCTTCCCTTTTTAACTGATTGGAGGTTAAAGTATAAAGCTTTATGTTTCTTTTTGAACTCCATTTGAATTATGGGTATATTCAGTGATATGCTGGACTTGTCTGATGACCTCTTACGACATCAGAGCCCCCCTCGGCTCTCCCCGGTCCTGCCGAGGCCCGAGTCTCCCTCCACATCGCGCACAGTCAACCCTGCTGTACCGTAGCCGTGCTCCCGTAAACATCAGCTTTCATGAGTCAATGGCACGTCTGAGCTATAGGCAGAGCCCTGAAAGATGGATGGGCAGATGAGCAGATGACGGAGAGAGGCGTGCTGGTTATATTTAGTATCACAGTCTCCCTGGGACCTTCACGCTGGACTATTTTCGTCTGACTGGAGATGTTGAATGCGGCTTTTGTTTTATTTCGAGTGATGTTACGTTAGGCAGCTGCTCTCCTTAGTCTTTGTCTTAAAGTCTTTGTTTTCTACCAGGACGTTTTTTGGGGGCAATTTTGACAGTCATCAGCAGCTGAGGAGTATTTGGAATGATACAGGACCACGGACGTAAAACAGACATTGAAGAGCCATTTTTCGGCTCATTAGTTGAGAGTATCTCTCATCTGTGTTGCCCGCTTCATTGCTCACACCAGGGATGGTCACAGGCCATCGGGGGTGGTGGCTTCCCCACTCCACATCCTTTCACTATCAGTGCCTTTGGATATAGATTAATGACTCCAACCGGGGCTTTTTTTTCCCTACAGAAGATCGACCTTAAATCAGGTGTTCACATCAGAAAATGTAAAAGTTTTCAGGAACTGGTTTAGGCTGAATAACTAATGTCTTCTATCTGTCAAAGATAAGGAGCAAAACAGATGCAGGTGACACCCTGTTCTCAAGAAAACCTTGGTACACGCTTGTACAGAAAAGGAACGGCACAAAAACTGAGGACCATGTGGGCCAGGGAACTTGTTATTTTTAAAGTTTGAAGTCAGCAGAGGCTGAAACATTGGACTGTAATTGTTATTCGTGTTACTGTGCTCAGGCACCAAAGTCAGGGATTAAATGTTGAAAAAGTCCACCCCGACTCGAAGCGTGAGCCTGGACCGGTTTACTTTTTCATGACTGATGATTTAACCATGACCATGATGAACAAAGTGTTCGTTGCACACCAGCAGCGGGACTTAGGACGTGAACCCCTGGTCTCTGGGGTCAAAGTCCTGCTCTGCCGCCACACAACCCTCCAACCCTCGACTTCACTGACTTAAAGTGACACTGAGTTATTCAGATTGGAAGGCCTGGGAAGTTTCGATAGGCTATTTTTAGCCCCAGCATCTGGTTGGTTGCCAGAAGCTACGGGTTTGGAAGGGTTCCCCGAGTGAGCTGGCTGCCATGTCACACGGCGCTGTGTGACGAGGACGGCTGGGAAATGTGTGCGTGAGCGTGGGAGGCGGTGACGGACAGAACGAGGGGAACGGCAAATCCTCCCGTGGTGTGTTTCTGGGGATCTGTTTTTCGCTGATGCCCGCTCGTATCCGTCCTCTGTCAGTTGTCGACTCAATCAGCGACAGAAGTAATTTCTTGAAACCCATTCTTTTGGTGGAGTGAGTGACGGCAAACCCTGCTGTTGTTTTGTCCTCTGTCTCTACAAAAACAATAAAAAGAGTCCGCCTTCTGTCGTGTTCAGAGAAAGGGGGACGGGGAGTGAGCGAGAGGGGAAACCCTTTTCCCTGCCAACCATTCATTTTCCCCTCCGCCGCCTCCTCCGCCTCCCATTTTTCCTCCCTCCTCACCGTCTCTCTGCCTCTTTCTCTCTTCACACTTGCGCTTCACCATCTTGAGCTGTCAAAAAAAGGAAAAGGTGCCGTTTCCATGGCGGCAGCTGATCAAGGGAAAAAAAGTCTAGGACAAAAACATGCTATTGTTTTGGGACTTGACTGTAATGTAGGGCAATTCATTAGTAGCCGTCTATTCATCCCGGTCTCCGAAATTGCCCGGGACTCATCACTGTCCTCCCAGGCACTCGCTTTATTTTTATCCCGCTTTATTTAATAAAAGAAATATCATCCAGCCTCGTCTCTATAGAATAAGGCTGAGATGGAAATCAATTACGCGGCGGTTTAATTATGTATGCACTACGATGGTCTTTAAATGAGCCATTCAGCTAACTACACCGCATAATGTTGATTTAACCACTGTTTAATTTTAGAACGGGGAGCTTCATGTGACAGAATTTGCAAATGCAGACATCATGTCTGTTTCCCAGCATGCACCGTTCTCCTCCTACAGGCTGGCTCCGCTATCCCACGGCATGTCCAAGCAGATATGCTGGACGTGTATACGGCTAAAGGTCTGGACTCTCAAGAAGACCGCCATGAAAAGGTTAGGCCCCCGCAGGGCCTGATGGGAGGTCCATCGTTTCGAACACGCACTTTGTAAACCAGCTTTACGGAGCTTTGGTTTGAAAGTCCGGTCACAACATGCAGCTGTGTGTCAGGGACACGAGCTTTCTATACCCGTCTCCTCAATGCGCTTCATCTGCATGGCACGCGCTGTATTTAGCGGCTTGAATGGCGATGAGCGCAGCAGCAGAAATAAACAGTAGGACTCGTCAGCCACGCTCTCCTTCAGTCGCACGTAAAAGGTCAAAGAAGTGAATGAGATCTCTGTCCGGCTGGCGCACAGAAAAAACCAGGAGGAGCCGTTATCCACCTCCGTGCTGTGCCGCTCCTCGGCTATTTTCACGCTTCGGAAGGTTGAGTGAGAGACAAAGCAGAACTGGAGCGAAAGAGTCACACTTCCCCCTGTGTTTTTCAGATTCACTGTGTCACAGCCCATCGAGTGTGTGTGTGGCTTTCATCCCCTCTCCTCCTGAGAGTCTAAGAAGCACGCAGGGGACAAAGACAGCAGAAGGAACTGCCCTGTACACGTCCACGTGACCGCGGACGTCCATCTGTCTCTTTGTGCAGATGAGTGGGAGGAGGGCACTTTCAAACCCGAGGCATGTTTCAATCAGTTTGTTCAAATTCAGTGCTGCCTCTTAGAAACTGAAATGAAACACGCTGAGCATTTGCTGATGAATTCAGCACGGACATTTTGAACGTGGAATGTAAATGGACGGCAGCACGTTTCTCCCTAAACATACTTACAGTTGCAAATTAGTATAGAAATACAATTTCTAGGAGACACAGTCGTCAGGCGGGTGATATTTTGCCCTTTGATCATCACACTCATCCTCACCTGTTCATCTTAAAGTCTCATCCGTCTTTCAAGGACTCTGAGGATGAAAAGATCACGCCTTTCTGACTGAGGACCAAACCAAAACACCAGCACTGATGCGTATAAAACAGCAACAGGGCAAATCTCTGTGTCTGAAGGGAAAGAGTTGAGCGTGAGTAGTGCTCCATGAAAAACTCTAATAGCCATGGATTGTGCTACTACGATTATTATTCGTTGTCTTACTTCGATTCCCATAATTTGGAGCCTCTGGGAGACATAAAGAGGAAGTATAACGTTAGTTTGCTGTAGCCTACGACATGAGCGCTGTTTATTTGAGCCTATAGACCCCCCGTTATGGATCCCCGTGATGCTGCGGGAAAGTTGTGGAGCGATTAGGACGATCTTTGGCCCGTGATTTCCAGGCAGATTTACGGACGTTTATTTGCAATAGACGTTGAAGATATGGCCGGGTCAAACTGAATCGATCACGCCCGAGTGTTCAGACTCGACAAAGTTATGACTCAGAGAGGGAGTGTGATTTTTGACGGAAATTGCTGACACCGGGCAGCGAGAGTTTTGAGGTACATTGATTGCGCCGTGAACTGTGAGTCACAGACCTGCTGCAGCTCTGGAAGCTGAGCATTACAACATTACGTCAGGGCAAAATGCTTAGCTGAAGACGTCTAAACCTCTGACCTGCTGGGATCGCAGGCTGCCAAAGCTCAAAACAATCAGCTGTGGAGTCTGTTTGACTCTAGTTCCTTACGAGTCCTGGTTGAAGCGAGAGAGGGAGGAAGAGAGGGAGGGATTCGTTGAGAAAGAAGGTGGTGGGGGGGGGGTTGTTGCTTTGAGGAGACACAACACTACGGAGTGACAGACAGAGCAACAGACGGAGGGATAGCTCTGCCCGGGGGTCTCTGCTTCGAGCTGGAAGCTTGTGTCCGTGGGGGAGGGAGAGAGGACAGTTCTGACTGTGTGCATCCTCATCTCTGCACATACACATACATTTATACCCAGACATGTTGTAGTGGTTTAACTGTGACCTCTAGCAACATTAATAATTCATCTGTACATTAAGAACGATCATTTATTTTGCCTCCATTGACAGACTGACGTTTGATAATACTGACAAGAATCTATTACATCCAAAAATACAAGACTGGTATCACTTTCTAATAAGGCACCATTTATAGAGAGAATTTAAATTTTAGCACTAACTAATGCAACCTGGATTCATTTGTTTATAAGTGTAAACACAACACTGACATATTTTCGTCTTATAAACCTGATATCACGAACAAGGTAGCAAACAATTGTGTATTTACGCATCCATCAGACGCACGACAAAATCAGCATTTACTTGGAGTCGCGTGGTGTACGGTGGCCTCTTAGAGCTTCCTTGCTGAAAACAGCTGCCTGCTGCATCTGGAAACGAGGTTGATGAGAGCCGTGGGAGCGAACCATAACAGACCGTAAAACCACAGCGGTGAGCCGGAAGACGCTTACAAGCTCGGCAGAATGAGTCACGTGGTAATTCTCTGTTTGTCACCACAAGCGACGCCTTTAACGTGCATGGAGGAATTTGATCCACTGTTAATATGAACATTTTGATTAGTGCAGCTTTATTTAATGTTTGATAAAGACATGACTAATCCTTTATAGATCAGTTTATAAAAACATCGGGTTGCCGGGTTGTGGGGAATTTCTTTGTACAGCATCATTGGTAAACAACTGCTAAATACTTATGAGGTCCTCACTTTAATAAGCCACCGAGTCCGCAGTTACAACTGTTGGTACGTCCTTCATAACGGGTCAACGGTATATCGCTGTCTCAGAAACCGACAGCAAAAAGCTAACGTCTGCAATTATATGGCTCAGTAAGAGCTGTCCATCAAGTGTGCAGTGATACATGTTAATGAGATGTTAATGGAAAAGCGATTGTGGTCCAGGTGCTTTGCCAAACTTTTTCAGGAGGTCAGTAGCCGAGCGGTTAATTGGTGCAGCCTAAAGCTAGAGCTACAGACCCAACCTGCCCACCTAAAACCCCCCGGTGGCTTTAATTGATCTATACAGCATTAACACGTCTGCAGACTTCATGCGTGTACACAGTGGAAAAGCCCTAAATCCAGATCGAAATTATAAGTGAGCAATCAAGCAGAAACAGAAGACAAGCCACGTTCAAGCTCAAACCCCCAAACCCCACAGGTTTAATTACGTCGGTGGGTGTGAGTGTGTGTTTGAGATCCTCTTGGACTGTGTTAGCACCTCCGGGGTCCCCTTAGCTCCATGATGTCACGGCATCTTACAGCGGGCCGAAGCAGCGTGGTGGAGGACGGTGGTCTCTGGCCAGGATCGGAGCGCACGGCTTCCACTCATAGTGTCAGACAGATGGTGGCAGTCCCAAGGAGGTGGGGGCAGCGAGCGCTCTGATTGGTTGAGCCAGCGGGGCGGTTTCTGAAACACAGCCTGTGTGGAGCGGTGGGCTTACTGATGGTGGAGGGGAGGTGTTCAGCGGGTGGATGCCAAGGTTTGCCCATCCAACATGTTGCTGTGCCAACAGACAAAGGGATGTATAGAAATATGCCTGATCCATGAGGGTCCTTCTGTTTTTAGCTTTAGCTGAGTGAGTGCTGGTGCTGCCAGGTTTTACATGGTGGGGTTAAATTTCAGATTAGTTCTGGCAAATACCAGTCAAAACAAAATGACTTTGCAGCCCGGCAGTAGCTCATTTCCTTCACTGTACTACACATCTCCTTAACAAATTAAAAACGCAATCAGAATACCAAAAAAACACAAACACTATCTGTAAAAACATGTGCCTATTCAATACTGCTACCGATCAATCACGTAGTACATTGGCTTTACAGCAGTTATATAGAGCAGCACGTCGCTATGTTGGGAATGAAAGAAAACCTGAGTTCTTACTAGTTGGAGAAGCCTCCGCAGACGGCTCAGTCAATCACCGTCAGGTCGGGACGTGAAAGGGAAAAAAATCACTGCTGCACCGCCGGCAAGACAGCAGGCTAAAGTTAGTACCACTAGCTGGACACACATTCTACTCGACAGAGGCTGTATCCTGTTCATATTAAAGTTAGATTAGGATTGTTAAACTGCTGGACTTGCGGCAGTAGTAGGGATGCGCTCTGAGACAGCCCTGTTTTGGATCCAGTTCCAGGTTGGCAAAATATCCGGACTTGTTAAACTCAGAGGCAACAAATCGCTTATTGAACCTCTCATCTCTGTATTAATATATTGACATCATACTCGTGGCATTATTCCACAATATATCGAGATGTGTACATGTTAGGTTGATACGGGGGCATGTTGGGGGTTTCTCATACACAAAAATGGTCATTCTTTTTACCCCACTTTAATCCATCTTTATTTATGGAGCGCATTGTATTATCTGCTGTAGTTTCTAGGGCCTACAGTGCATTCAGGAAGTAGTCAGACCCCTTCATTGTTTTCACATGTTGTTATGTTGCAGCCTCATGCTACAATCATTTACATTCATTTTTTCCCTCATCAACCTGCACTCAATGCCCGAAGGTGGCAAAGTGAAAACAGAAAACAGGGGGTATCGCTTACTGTTTTCAGCACGAGGCTGCATAGCTCCAGTGTCAGCGTTCCGGCCTGCCGGCACCGGTGGCTCCAGGCCAAGTGGCAGATGTAGTCTGCCGAGGGATTGTGTGATCGAAGCTGCTCGATCTGGCATTTTCCTCATGTCTCTTCCCCTGGCCGTGGAAAGGGAAGCGTTCCAGGGAGCGGTAGAAAAGTCTCGTGAAAAATGATGGGATTATAATGAAGGCCTCCTTGCTTCAGGACCGTGACGACGATCACATCCCATCAGTGTCTGGGGTGGTCACAGGGCTGCTGACTGGATCTGTTTAAGTCCTGATAAATCACTGTGTTTGTCCAGTACATCTAAAGAGATAGTCGGAGCTTCTGAACAAAGCATCTTTAGAATTTTGCTTTCATTTGGAGTTATGAGCTCCTTATTGGTGTCTACATCTATTTTGAAATGCATGTCACGTGTTGTCGTTCTGCCTAGTTTCTCCTGAAGAACAACGAGTGCGTGGATGTGATAATAATGTGTGTAAGGAACCATGTTTAGGATCGATTCTTTCTTGGAAGAGACTAACTGTGGGTGCCGATTGACTGAACCTGAGCATAATGTGATGCAGCACTGATATAAAAACATTCAACTCAGGCACGAGGACATACTGGGAAAACCAAAGGATGGTTTTATCTTTCTTGTCTTTACTCTGAACCATTTATCCAGTTGTTGCTTATGGTGAATAAGAACGAGCAACAGCAAATGGTTTTCATGAAAGGTGAGAAAAAAGGTCTTTGATATCAGGCCAGTCATACTTAAAGCAACACTAAAGTATCATATCTGAATAGTGAACATCACAAATACCTTCTGCAATTTTTATGTAAATCCATTTACATGAAACATGCGGGGGTCACCAGAATACTTAGGAATCGTCCTCTTAGCCCAGTTCCAGACCTCGTGTCTTCACCCGTGTCCCAGATGCAACGCGTTAGGGCGGGGCAGACACTCACAAAGGCGGGGAACACAGGAGGGCAGGAAGTGTGAATCTGAAACGAGAGGGAGGGTTAATGACATCAAAATGAAACAGGAAGTAGTAGAGGCGGTAGAGCTGGAGGGAAAGAAGATGACCCAGTTGACAGTACTAGACATGACACATGGTGCGCTGTCTGGTGCAATGTGGTAGTGAGTCTGGCAATGCAACATACTGTGTCTCATCCAACAAGTGTACAGCTGCGCGTCAGTGTCTGTTGGATCAGTACTAGTTTTGGTTCTGCCTGATATGTGATAGGATACTTTACAATGTGTAAAGTGAATCCAGGCAGCATTAGGTATCGTTAGCTAACTGTCCCTCACCAGGACACCTGCCTAGTGCTGCACTGGTTCTCCTCACATCACCATTCAATCTCTCACCGCTGGCTGGTATCTCTCCTCGTTCCTCTCCGGTCTGGTCCTTTGAACACCTAGCATGGTCAAAATTCTTGGAATGTGGTCCATCACATGCTTATGAATACACATTTTCAACCTCATCGGTGTCAAAACTAGCATTAGGATCTTTATTAATGTTAAACTTGGGCCAGTGTAGCCGCTCTCGCCGACGCAACGTCAAGTCCAGTTTCTGTTTTGAGGTGAAGATGAAAGCTGCCTTTTAAAAATGGCTCCAGATGTCACCGTTGTGTACATAAAGATTTTTCTCTTTTTTTTAAAATACCCTTTTTACATCATTTTCCCACATATTGACGGGGAATGCCAACATGAAAGTTGATCTTTAAAATGACATACATCATTGTTGACAAATGTCAGCCTCCACCTTTGTGTAGATTTAAAATGACGCTGACAGGATGGAAACGCTGCTCGCTTATGTTGGCAGCAAAATAATGCCGCCCTTCTGAAGAGAAAGCAGCTAACATGAACACAATGTCAGACTGAATAATGCAGTGAAAACGATATGGCGTTCCTATCTGATTATCAGGCTGTCATCCTCAGGGGACCATCGATATCTACGACCAAATCAATGGCAGTCTGGCCAGTATTTCTACCTCGCTCTGGAACAAAACGTCAAACAGACCTACAGACCAAACATTTCCACCCTCAGCCTCTACATGAGGGCAAGAAACACCGACCCAGCTCCACACCCACAGTCTGTCAGCTATTTCACTCATCTTCATGGGTGAATAACAGACTGTGGTGCCTCCTCCTGTGGGTGAACGTCAGCTGTAACGGTTGTTTACCATGAAAACCTGCGTACACGTGGCTCTTTAACGCACATGTTGAGGGTCAGACACGAAGGGCACAGGTTTGACCTCTGTAACAGCCACCTTGGCTATTATCAGCCGTGCCAGTGAGCAAGAAACTCTAAAGCTAAAAGCCTCACAGAGAAAGGAAAAGAATGGGGCGTGTCGTCGGGCTAAATTAGATCTGCATTGTTCAGAGATGGACTGTCTGTACTACATCTGCCCGCCTGCGCTGCCTTCAAAGAGCGATTTATAGAAGCACAGGACTCCTTTAGCATGCTGAGTGAGTGTGCTGGAGACCAGGGTGTCGAGAAGCATGCGCCTGTTGCAATCACATGGTGGAGTAGCAACTTTGCATTTTTAATGTCTATCATAAATAACCTTGTGAAGCTGTGTGTGTGTGTGTGTGTGTGTGTGTGTATAAACAGGGGTATCAGTGTGTGCACCTCCAGGTTAGTGTGCTGTGTATGCATGTGCGCTTGGTGTCTGGCTGGTTAATGTGACGTGAGTCAGCTGTTACAAGCTGCTGTGCACTGGGGAGAAGATGTTTCCTCACAGTAAAGGGTCTGACGTGAACAACAAAAAGTTACAGCCCAGCACGAGACGGCAGTTGTCATTAGTTGGCGCAGCATCCGAGCAGCCGTAGGAAACGGCTCAGGTAGTCCTGCTGTTCGCTTCAGCCAGTGTCGTGATAAGAGGGAGATGGAGATAAAGACACAGAGGGGGGTGAGATGGAGACAGAGTCAGAGTAGAGCAGTAGGAGCAGAATTCTTGCATTGGGAGTTTGCAATTTTAAAGGAAAAATCCACCCTGTAACACCTCTACTTCTTTGCGCGGTGCATTCTTTTTCTTTTTCAAACAGTCCGGCTTTTGTGGTATGTAATCATCACACTATATGGGACTGATAGAAGAGATGGAAGGCATTCCTATGTCAATGACTTTTAATCTCAGGACAGTGGTACGACTGCAGGCTAAAAATACAGTGCATTGACAGTTTAACAGGGGCACTTGTTATGCTGCCATGTTAGAGCTGGAGACACGAAGACCTGGATCTCTCACTCTTGCGATGCTTTCACTTGCACCACATCACTAATGTATGTTGCCGACCAACAGGTGCAAAGTAGACGTGATGATGAGAGGCTGAGGGAAAATACGTCAAGCATGAAAGAAGATTACAAGCTCTGTGTTAATAAAAAAGACATGCAAAGTGAGACGAAACGTTTTGCTGAAAGTCACCATTTTGTGAATAGGAAGATGGCTCACGGTGATGCAAGAAGACTGCGTTATCCCACACTGTATATCTAAGTAAATTATAAAAGCCATCACCTTTGCTTGGTTCTTGAACGCAGGAAGTCGATGATTGCTGAGTTGTGCTGACAATGATGATAACTTCATCAAACTGAGGGTGTCAGTGAATGAGCAGCATGAACAGCTTATAAAACATGAAGAGTGCGGATGCTAACAGCACTAGAGTGAATGCACGCACACAGTTCAGGAGCAGGGTGACCCAAATAGTGGCAATATTTTGAGAGTGTGTGAGTCATGCAATCCAAAAACAAGGCAGGGTGTAATGGATTGTGGGAGGAAGGTAGAGAAAGAGCATAGTAGGCTGCATGTGTGGAAATGTGCTCCATCTAGCTCTCGGAAAAAGCCGTGGATGTTTGCAAATTCGGCCTGAGCATCTTCCAGGAAGGGGAATATCTGGATGTCAGCTCTGCATCTGACAGGTGGCCTCATAAGCACTTTGCAAAGATGACCAAAACAAAACAAGATCAGTTGGGCGAAAAATAAATCAGTAATTAAAAAAGCTCTGAGTGTGACTCATCATTTAATACTGTGACCGTACGCATTCAGATGCACTGTATCGACGTGCTGCCAGCCAAAGACTGAAGTTACTTAAATTCTATTTCAACAGCTTAAGAATAATTAATATTTATGGGAATAGAACTTTCTATTAATAGGAGGCTAGAAAAACGCCTGGGAAAAAGCTAGTACGTGGACCATGAGATAAGATTATTTTGTCATGCCAAACATAGTTTGTACTAGTTCCTGAAAACTGTTTCTTATGAGGACTGCACAGCAGATATGATGAGTTACTTGAGAAGGGTCACCTTCATCATCATATCACCTTCTGACCAGGTATGCTTCATAAGGAGTTTATAAGTTGTAAGTAATGGCTCATTATGGGTTAATAAAATCATTCATCGCGTTATAAATCAGAGATAAGACATTTGTAAGAACAAATATTGGGTTGCCGGATTGTGGAAAGTTCATTCTTCTTCCTAATAACATGCCTTGGCTTTTCAAGTGCTCAGATAGACGCCCCTGATGAACTGTAATAAAATCCATTTATTGACAAGCTATTAACATTTATAACTGCATACACAGTGACTTATGGCACAGGGTTGTACTTCTGTATTGGTAGATATGTATGTACCTATCCGTATCTGAAAGGGGTAGACTGGTTTCATAGGCTCAATTCAACTGGTTCTCAGCCTGGGGGTCGGGACCGCAAAAAGGAGTCGCGCGATAAATCCCGATCATTGCTTTTTTTCTTGTTTATTACTTTTACTTCTACTCTTACTTTAATTTTACTACTTGAATAGAAACAAGGAAAAAAATAATTCAAGTATAAAGTATAAAGTGCAAATAAAAACAAGTAGACATTGCATCATTGTAAGGGGTCACATGCAAAAAAGGCTGTGAACCACTGATCCACATGGATGCAGGCCTTCATTTTTGCATTGCTATCCCTGGTACTTTAATGCATGGTTTAAAAAGATTTTAAAACCAGGTCAATGGTACAGTACCCTGACATTGCATACAAACCCAAATACTGTACATGGACATGTGGCATGACTTAATATGCTAAAAGGCAAGAGATTTACAGGAAAAGCACAAAATAAATACCTTTTCTCTATTCCCCACTGACGCTGAAGTCTTATGTTTCCTTGGTTGGTTGGCTTTCCTCCTTGCTTTACTGCAAACTGCCCAACATACCAGAAGCAGTAAATTAAATCTGACTGCATCTGCATTCCCATGCCCCATTTCCACCAGGATCACAGGGAAATTGCGTGTTTGTTTGTTGTTCTTGCTGATAGATTGCTCCTCTCTCTGGAGTCCATTCAAATTGATGCAAGGTAATTAAACTTGTCTGAGTTCACTCTCCCTCTCAAGAGTAAATTAACTCATTGATCTTGGCGTTGTATGTACATATGCCAGTGTATAGAACGCCATGGTTGAAAAAACCTGAAATGTCAGGGATGGATTGACAGTAACACACGTTTTTCTCTTTGTCTATTTTCTTCTCTTGTAGTTTATTGCTTTTGCATCTTTGTTCTTCATCCTGGTCTCCATCACCACCTTCTGCTTGGAGACTCATGAAGCTTTCAACACCATCATCAACAAGACTGAGCTGATGCGGAACAGCAGCGTGATGGAGTCGGGCCCTCAGTACGAGATTGAAACTGACCCTGCGCTAACGTATGTGGAGGGTGTTTGCGTCTTCTGGTTCACCATTGAGTTCCTGGTGCGTGTGACCTTCTGCCCGGTCAAGTTGGAGTTTGTTAAGAGCGTCCTCAACATCATTGACTTTGTGGCTATCCTGCCTTTCTACTTGGAGGTAGGGCTGAGTGGCCTTTCTTCAAAGGCTGCCAAGGATGTGTTGGGTTTCCTCAGGGTGGTGCGCTTTGTTCGTATCCTGCGTATCTTCAAGCTGACACGTCATTTTGTGGGGCTAAGGGTGTTGGGCCACACATTACGGGCCAGCACCAATGAATTCCTGCTGCTCATCATCTTCCTGGCGTTGGGAGTGTTAATTTTTGCCACCATGATTTACTACGCTGAACGGATTGGCGCCAAGCCCAATGACCCCACTGCTAGCCTCCACACCAAGTTCAAGAACATCCCCATTGGCTTCTGGTGGGCTGTGGTAACCATGACTACACTGGGCTATGGCGACATGTATCCAGAGACCTGGTCAGGCATGGTGGTGGGCGCATTATGCGCTTTAGCTGGCGTGCTGACGATAGCCATGCCTGTGCCGGTTATCGTCAATAACTTTGGGATGTACTACTCCCTGGCCATGGCCAAGCAGAAGCTACCCAAAAAGAGGAAGAAACACATCCCCCAGGCAGTGCAGGGAGGGTCCCCCACCTACTGCAAAGCCGATCTCAACACCACCTGCAACAGCACTCAAGGTGACCTGTGCCACGTCAAAGGGAGCAGGGTACTAGAACGCAACCGCTCAGGTAAGACCATACGGCCAGACCAAGACCATGTAGGGCAGAAGAAAATTATGAGCAACCACACCTCAGCAGTGAAGTTCAGGTTACACCGAAGGCCATTATTTATGGAGTGACAGTGAGGAGAATCCATGAGGGACCTCGTCTCAGGTAGAAAGCAGAGGCAATTTGGCAGATTCCCCCCTGAGGCTAAGAATGGTTTTCCCCCAGAGACTCACGAGCGCCACAGCAGCTCCCTCACAGGCGTCTGAGCTCTTTTTCCTCACAGCTTTCATCTCTGGATGCCACACTGCTAAGGAGGGCAACGAGAGTAGGAGATGCTTGTGTGAAATAGCTCATCCCGATAAGAATTCACAGTCCTTGTGTCCAAGTCTTTCTCCCAGTAGGAATTGTTCATTTGCTGTTAAGACCGTAGGTGGCTGTTTTTCCCTCCAGGCCTATGCCAGCAATTTACTCTGACACATCTGATATTGATGGAAATTAGTGTTGACCTCCAGACACTGACTTTCTTTGAATTCTAGTGCAGACATTCCTGAGGGTAGGTGCATGCTCTGGGCTTCTCACAGTCTATTTGCTTATTAGGTCTCAGAACCTTCTATTTAATAAGTATAGATTGATTCACGCCTCAACTGAATGCACAAACAGAGTCAGACTGATTTCGTCGCCTGTGTGATTTCCATAGAGGTCATTTAAAATACACAGTATGCAAGATCACATTCCTCTTCAATGTCCATTAGACTGCCTCATGCTTTATGTTGCAATGTGAAAGGTTCCATTTGACGTATACTGTTTGTTCATTTTCAGTCACATGAGACAGATTTTTTTGTTTTTTTTTAGCCTCACCAAATCAAAAAACCAAATCCTTTTTTTCTTTTAATGTTAGATTTGGAAACACGCTGTTTGAAACTGAAAGCAAGTAGCAGCCAAAGGGGGTTATGTTAAAAAGAAATTTCAGTCTGATTCACATTTTTTATTTAACCTTGTCATATGTTTGTGAGATTGTTTCAAAAGCTGCTAAGAATTTCGATGGTAAATCAGCTACTGTTTTCACTGTAAACGGCATAAGTGCCGAACGAGAAGGGAAAGCTCGCCGAGCGTAGCAGCAGTAACGAAGGAGGGCTTTAGCAAGCGGTCAGTGAGAAAGCACTGCCGCCGTTTTCTCTTCATCTTTTTATCAACCAGTTCTGTGAAAACCATGATAAATTCATCCCATTAACCAGTATTGCCTGTTAAGCTTAAGTCTTGCATAGCTTATCCCTTTGTGCTACAGATTTCCACTGTCATCCAAACACACATTAAACACACATAAAAGAGCCACACCGATGTAATTCCATAACATTTTCATAACAAAGGACATTGCTAGCTGTGAAACTGCGTTTTCAATCTGCAGTCAGCTACACCTGACTGTCTGACTGTCGTTACTGAGAATGCTTGGGGACGCGGTTCCACTTTTACACGCTGAGAGGAGTCTGTCGCACTGGCCTCCATCCCCCAGCTGCAGTGCCATGGCTTTTTGAAGGGCTTCTAACAATTTTTGGGCAAAGGCAAAAGCTGTATCAGGCTGTGGCTTCATACACAGAACTGCTTAGAAGGACGAAATCGTCTTTTCATGAAATTTATTGAGAATAATACAAATAGTTATCCATTGAGTATAGCAAATGCAGTTATCCCACAATTAAAGGCAGATTTTTTTTTGTTGTTGATGTAAAACTTCGCTGTGGCTCATAAGGAAACAATGTGTCTTTCTCGTCCACCGACTGACCTTTGACCTCTGCTGTGCTGCATGGCGGTGCTTGTGACCTTTGGTGCAGGCTATAAAATGTAGGAGGCCATTTGATGTTTGTTTGTCGTGACACTGACTGTGGCACCCCCTCAAAAAAAGCTCCCCTACTACCCTACCCACCAAAATCCTCTCTTTCTGCTCATATACTGCAGCAGTGGGAAGCACATTTCAGTCTCGATAGATACATTTCATGTGATATGTCAGATTGTGAAACAGTTAAATATTACATTTTGTGGTGATAAATAATTTAAAGGGGTTTAAATGCATGTGGGAAATTATTGAACAAATTTGTATTTAGCTACTCTTCTTTTTCTTTCTTTTAGCTTGTTCAAATGAAAAAGACAGTATTGAATGATGTGATGTGTTTTAAAATCACATGTTATAATAAGTTTAAACTTCTTCCTTTATCTTAGTGGTACTGTGTATCAGTAGTATGCACATAAATTAAAGTAATTATTTTAAATATGGATCTATTGTTTAGATTTTGGGATTTTTTGATTTTGTGGCTTTATTTGATTCTGTGCTTAATGATGATTTCTGTACTTAAGCCGAAATCAAATTTTAAATTTTAAAGCCATCATTCTGACCTAAAACTCATCATGACACATGACATTAAGGGCAAGCACACTGTTACCAGAGAAATGTCCCCAACTGGAAGGAAGAAGGGAGTAAAATGATTAAAATAATAAGTAACTATCATATTACTGAATTATCCACTATCTCAGTTGAACATAATTTAAGCCAGTACTAAAGCTGTGAGGCATGGTGATCACATTCTTTAAGGCTTTTTGCTGTTGAGCGATACATTTATTACTGAATTTAGTTTTATAAGATCGGGATTCCAAGCTTAAAACGCCTTATGTCAAATTGTTGAACTGAAGAAACTGGATGTGAAATTTTTTATGGGAGCCTGTAAAAAAAAAAAAAAAAAAACCCAGCCAGATTATGGGAGCCAGATTTAAGGTCCACTACTGGATAGCCTGTCATTTTTTTTCTTCCTCACAGTTCTGTCAGCGGACTGCAGCGGGGGCAGTGACCTGACCATGTCTCCAGAGGAGAGGGTCCCCATGCGAAGGTCCAGCACCAGGGAACAGGACCGTCGGAGTGGGGGGACATGCTTCCTTCTCGCTGCTAGTGACTACACCTGCCCCGCAGACGGAGGGATACGAAAAACAGGTAACTGCATGGGGAATTTCAGCTGCTTTATAAAATCATTTAATTGAACTTTGAATAAAGATTTTTTTAAGTGTGGATGATTTTATTATGTCAGTCATTTCATCAAAGTTGAGTCTGTATTTTCTTTAAAGGCCATGCTGTATTTTCTTGTCTTAAAGAATCATTTTGAAATTCATTCTTTGCTATTGTGCATCAATACTGATTCCTTTTTGATTAATTAGTCATCAGTTCTCAACCACTAGTTTTTTGGGGGCGTTTTTTTCAGTGTGTGTGCGATATACTGAATAAACAGTCAGAGCAGTTCATATTTCAGATATTTGACCATAAACAAACAGATGTCGGAGCATAACATGTTTTAAGAAAAGATCTTAAAAACACAGACTTTAGTCAAAATCCTCGTCATCTGATCCGTAACCTTAGTGACTGGGACACCAACATCCCTGGAAGGGGGAGGGCTGTTTGTTCAGGCCTAGTCAGATAAGGTAACGTAACCTGTGGACCTGCCGTCGGGGAACACAGCACAACTTTTTTGGCAATTCTGAGGCGCAACAGTATCCAGCTGTGCAGCTGACTCAGAACCGTTGCTTTCTTCACAATTTATTCATGTTTTCTTGTTGCCTGGAAACACTTGAATAAATGTCTGACCCTTTGCCTCACTTTTCTGGCTGCTGCCAGGTTCATTACCCATCTACAGCTCCCAAATAAATTGCCCAGCGTATCATCTGCCTCTAAGGTGATGATACACCAGCAGCTATTTCAGATATTTCACAATCAGAGAAATTAAAATTGTTAAAATATTAGATTTTAATCCCATCAACTCATAAACACTTTCACTTCTTTTTCTTTGTGACATCATAACAGGCTAACATTTGATGCTAAATGGAAAAAAATGTCTGAGCAAATCCCCATTTAATACAGTGGATTAATTTACATTCAGATCAAATCAATGTAGCCTACTGACCTTGTAAGCTTTTATCTGACATATCAAACCTGTTACATAAAATCCATCTCGCCAGGCTTTTAACACTAAAAGTTTAAAAATAAAGACAAAGAAAAAAGATGCAAGGTCACACATAGACTATGTAGAAAGCTTAGTTGTCTTCAGAACAAAAGTAAGAGCCTTATAAGGAGCTGAGGTGAAACCGAATTCCCAGGTTCTGTTCCAGAGGTAAGAAAACCTCATTCAAGATCCCTCTGACGTTTGTAGCTATGTTAATGAGCAGGCTAATACCTAGCTTTTCTCAACAGTATGTCGTGTGGCTCGCTTCATATGCTTGCATAACGAATGGTAGTTTTTGAAAAACGATGTAATTTCATTGTTCATACGGTATTTATGCGGCCTCTAGCAAACACCATTTCCCATAAGCCCTAGACTTTCGCAGGGTAAGGCACATCCTATCTGAATTACCGTGATCACTGGTTTCCCACTTGTAAATAGCGTTCCCGTCGACATCCAAGTTGTAATTACGAACTCTGATTTGGACGCCAAAGACCATCGTTCAGTGTATTCAACCCACATGTTATGGATACGGTGTTATAGTTTCAATGCACAGAATTTTTAACTCTCACATGACCACCTTCTTTAACCACGCAACAATCTTGAGTTGTCAGATGACGTGAACGCTTGCAAGTCGTCAACATGGGATCTTCACCATCTCTATGAAGAATCCCGTATGACACGAATGCAGCAAAACTTTCACGGCTCGACAGCAGAAGCGAAGCCGTGAGCGAGCTAGACATGTCGGACATGCCCGTAATAACAGCAGGACAGCAGCAATTACAAAAATGACCTTAGAAGAGAGCACTGGCGACTTTGATGATACTGTGTAAACCAAGCTAGTTGAAATCACAAAAGTTTCAATTTCCTATCTCATGATATAAGGAAGGTAATCTCCAGGACCAGGCTTCAGTTTTTCAGCGAGACAGACGACACAAAGGCTGAAGGAGAGATTGCATTGAGTTGCTGAAGCTGGTAGAACGGAGGCTAGCCCGGACGTCATTACTCCTGCGCACTATAACTGACCATTCGCTAAGCTCAGCCCCCTTTCTTGCTCTTGTTATGCCTGTCAAGCTTCTCATTCTAGCACAGACACCAGACTTTTTAATGTTTCCAGCTGACTTGCATGAAAGCTAGAGAGGTGCCAAAGGTTGTTGAATATATATTTGATGGCTATGTGCATGATATCATGCTAACTGTGAAATATGTAAAGGAGATGGAAGTAGCATTGTCCTAATATTGCCGGATAGATGTCAGCCCCAGTTTTACAGTAGATACAGTAAATAAACAGTAAGTTTGGTTGGCTTTTTGTTTTACTGTTAGCAAATCCATCTGGGATAAATGTCTCCAAATCCAATACAAAGCTTGACAGAGCCGCTGACTTTACCCTAAACACTTCAGGACTAGCATCTGGGACCCGTGTTATACCAGCCTCCAAGCAGCAGGTGTGTCCGCCCTGAAAGAGGCTAATAACTAGGTCAACTCTCGGCCTTGGAAGTAGTAGGCCTGGGAAGATATTGGAACAGTATCCGCTGAGAACTGAAGTGCATCGGTGGAAAGGTCAGACTCAGAAAGGGCTTGACCTTCCAAACACTTTGACCCAAGCTAAAGGTCATCATGAAGGTCACATCTGCTGAATTTCCAGAGAGCCTTGTTTCAGTTCCATGCGATTTCAAAGGCAGAAAAAGTCACGAATGAAAATGTATAAATGGAGCAGTACACGCAGTGAAAATGGGGTCAGGCTGCAGCTGATTTTATGGGTGTTCAATGCAGCAAACACATTTTTTCTGTAAATTACTCTCACTTAGTCTGTCTTTGACCAACTGAAATAACATTTAGACACCACGTAAGGCCTGAAGTGTGTTTGTGAGATTAATTCCTCCATTTTATCTCAAGCATCATGAGGCATTAATGTTGTGTTAATCTGCAGTGTAATGTGCGAGCGTTAAGCCTTGGCTAATTGCCTTCTATCAGAAGTTAACTGCCTCTCCAGGCGGCTATCTAAATGTCTTGCTCTCAATGTTACTGCTCCATAGCCCCATAGTGCTACTGTACTCATTCTATAGCAGGCAAATCAATGCTATCATACCGTTAGAACGCCACTTCTAAATTGAAGATTTTGTTCATTTGAATTTCAGCTCCCATTTCAGAAGAATCCTGGGGTAGTAAATCATTCAGTTTGCTCGTGGAGCCCTATTCTGAAATGCAATAACGGACAAAATGAAAATAATTTGTTGATGGTTTTCAGGCCGGGCGTCGAGACAATCTAGCTGGTTAAACTACAGTGCGTCTGGTCCAGATTCTCTAGGGAGCACAACATGGTGATCTCTCACCACTCTAGTTTTTTGGAGGTAGGCAGCTGAGCAGCTGTGCCTTCGTCTCTGCTGCTTCAGTCGGCGGTTGCAGTTGCCGCCGCACTGATGCTAATGAATAAAACATCAGGTCCTTTCTAGTCCCTGCTACCTGTTGGCATAGACCCAGGCTGTCCTTTGTTCTGCCTGCTCGGCCGGTTCTGAAACAGCCCTGGTTTAATTTACACCCTTCGTCTTGGTGAAACAAATGGGTGCCATATGCAGTATGGTAATGAGGCCACGTTTCCATTAGCAGTTCCTCATCAGTGTTTACGCCAGTTGATTGGCATGCTCCATTAATGATCCGGCTGCTCTGGCTTGCTTGTTTATTTTGCACCAAGTGACCGAATGCAAATTTGCCGACATGCATCACATGGTGGATTTTTAAAAGTTTGAGCTGTTGTAAAATGGGAATCCATACAGATTATTAAAGCATTAATGATTATGGTCTTTTTAATCATCCTCATCATCATCAGTATGTGCAGGCTACAACCTGGATTTATACGCACATAAACGAATGACTGTATGACTCTTTTAGAGTGTGTCTCAATGTGAACGCACAATTCATACCAACATTCATGAATGTTTTACCATTTATTAGACATGGGGCATAATATTTATTGGGTTTAAACAATTTCTCATGAGAGAAAATACTAATGATGATGCCAAAAGATGAATGACTGCTAATGTGTTATTTTATTTTCCAACCCTACTAGTTGAAGAATAACAGTATCGGTTATTTGACTAATAGGTTTGCAGATTTAACTTGGGCAGACTGGAATTTTAATGACACAGGCATTTCTCAGAGGCAGAGCTGCTGTGTAGGTTAACGCTGGCTGGTTAGGTGAGGGGTTGGAGCCAGAGAACCAGTGTCGGCTGAATGGCAACTTCAAATTGCTCAAAATAGAAAAAACTGGGAATCCTTTATTTATTTCATTAATCTATAACCATGACATTCATAATGTTGGAACATCAGCACATTAGCTAACCGGTTTACCTAGCTAGCTATAGGCTAGTCCAACTAAGCTAAATACATAGCTATTTTACTGCGGCTAATGTCAAATCACGTGAAGTTGTAATGACAGGTTGGGAAAAACCATACAAGTTAGCCTCCTAGTTGTAACTCCCAGTTATTGGAGATATTGGGAATTTCTGGAATAAATTGTAAGTAATCTCTCGGGTTTACATTATCTTTCACTTACAATAAAGCGTAAATCTGAGATTACTTACACTTTATTCCCACATACTGATGGGATAGTCCAACGTGTCTTTTCTGATCAGACGGACGGTTTCAATTTCCAGTCTCCAGTTTTAATGTGTCGTAAGCCAGAAAAACTGCGGTTCTTTGGCTCTACCCACTCAGCCAGTGAGCTTACTCCTCCCTCCAGAGCATCTGCGGCTAAAATATTTTTCAAGTCCAATCTGCCTCCCAGTCACTGTCAGGAAATGTGCTGTGCATGCACTCAGCATACAGTATGTTACTGTTGCCCTGTCTCACTCCTGTCTCCTGTCTCGGTTCACTCGGCTGGCTTGGACTCGGATCGTTGCCTGCCTGCCTGCCTGCCCGCGTGCCTGCCTGCCTGCCTGCCTGCCTGCCTGTGTGTGTTCATGTCCTGTTCCTGCACAACCACAACCACCACCTCCACCACCACCACCACCACCACCACCACCTCTCTGTCGCCCCCTCATCTGAAGGCTATGAGAAATCCCGGAGCTTAAACAACATAGCGGGCATGACTGGCATGGCTGGCAATGCCCTGAGGTTGTCTCCTGTGACCTCACCCTACGGATCGCCCTGCCCGCTGCGGCGCTCTCGCTCCCCTATCCCCTCCATCCTGTGAGACGTCTAAGCCCTGGGTCTCTTTGGCCTAAACCAACCCACATCCAACCCCCAGACAAACCTCCTCCCTTTGGTATTATATCTGAACTGTTCTAGATATTGTGGCTCGTGGATAAGTACTCAACCTTGTAGCTAAGACTAATGTTAGCGGCTTGGGCAACCCGAGGACCTCCTCGCTTTCCCCTTTTCCTTGAAGGTACATGTGCTTAGCTAACATCCTTAAGTAACTAGCCATTGTGACACTTGGAGTTCCCCTTTAGATATTGTCGTACACTGGGACTCAAGACTTGCAATAAAAGAACTCTTGACTGGTGGCTTCAGAAGTAGCAGCCATAACATTTAATAAAGGACATATTAATAATCAGGGATATTAGATGTTGCTATATTTAGATACCAGGAAAAAGATGTGCTTCCAAAAAAAAGACAGAGAGATGTCACTATCATTTTAACCTCATAAAACTGTGACTTTTTCTTTGTTTTGCTACTTTATTTTTGGGACGGAGACCGGAGGGATGGACAATCGCTCTTTCAGGACTGTGTTTTGACTCACGCGAGCACACGTAGCACACGTCTGTCGCTCTTCACCTGCTGCTGCTGGGCCTGCTCATGTTTTTGCATGGATCATCCTGTAACCATCGTCTGCGAGCCGTGTGGCGAGGGGAGAAGGGACGAGGCAGACAGTGAGGAGAACTTAAGGCTATATAAAGAAATTCTCCTTCATATATGTGTATATATACATATATATATATATATATATAAATATGTGTGAAGGAGAATATTTTAATATAATATTATTATGTTGGGGTTTGGGTGGGTACACTCAACTTGTATTGTGTCCCATTTTGCCATTGGCTTCGCCAACAATCCACCAAGGAGACTGCAAACACAGATTGCCAGCTGGGTGTTCGTCCCTCTCTGCATGTGGGTTTTCGCTTGTCTACTGCTATTTCCAATGAACTTTCTCCCCCTCACCTTTATCTTTTTTTTTTTTTTTCTTTGACGGAGTGCCACCAAAGCCGTTGTGTCTCTGGCTGTTTACTCACAGATAACTGCAAAGAGGTTGTCTTTACTGGTTTCACACAAGCAGAGAGCAGCGTTCTATCTTAATGGCTTTGGGGGAAGGCACCGCCATGGCGGAAAGGTAACCCTCTGAACGGGTGTGGGGGGTCAAATTTCAGTGCAGAACCCTCTCACCTTCATGGTAATGAATTATGATTTGTGTTTGGCGTGTGTGTGTGTGTGTGTACTAAAAACTGGGGTTATTCAATAATCCTAAGAGATACCTGAATACGGTTGCAGAGAGAAGCTCAGACACACACGCACTTTCGAGGGCACCGTTAACGGTGCCGCTTGTAGCACTGTAATCAGTGGATCACTACCACATTAATATTAAGACAGTTTAATTACTGTAAAGGAACGATTACATCTTCATGTGCCACCAGATTCGGTCGGAAATTTGCATGATTTCACCCCCAAAAGCAGATTTGTTGTCCGTTATGCAAGCGATGCGTAACTTTTTCTGCACAGTTTCACTTCATGTCAGCCATCTCCAAGGGCTATCAGCTGCTCTCAAACCCCCGAACCAAACAGACTAGCCCGAACCCCCTCGGAACAGAGTCTTTGAATCTCACGTTAAACTGAAGCAGCCTCTTTGTTTTGCTGAAAGCCTGTGTCATTTACTACTGATGAGACTGTTTTATAAATTGCCTCTCTGCACCAACAGGTGTGGGAAAACAGACATAACCATGCAGAGATGTGCCTCACCCATCCCTACAGTACGTCTATACCAGTAGCAGAGGGTTGCTTAGCAACTGGCTCACAGCTAGATGCATCTTACACATAGCTCGGCAAAAAGTCAAACAATTAAAAAGAAGAGCTCTTGAAAACATTTCTCTTTGTCTGTACACCAAATTATTGAATCACCCCCACTTAAACCACTGCAATGTACTATAGAGCTTTTACCATTCTGGATATATGCTGAAAAAGAGCACCAGAGATTTGTACCACGTTCTCATTTCTGTGCATATATTTGAAATAGCCAGTGTGTGCAAGGCAAGGTCTTCTGAGATGAGGCTCAACGGAGACAGATGATGCATTTCTGATATTTAGAGATGTGTTTATATTTCATTTAGACAATTCATTACCTATTTGAATGACGGTGGGATAAGACTGTCGTCAGTATGAGGACCCATTGCAATGGGAGGAGCCCATTTGGAGCCATAAGGCCACTGCTACGGGACGATACGGACGAGGACGCACGTAAAAACCGTTGACTGACAGCCGCCTGGCTCAGGGATCGGCGAGCGGGAAAGCAACTTAATCCTGTGGGGACCCTGATAAGCATTTACCTTTTCCTGATTTCTCATTTTGCTTTCCTGTTTTGAAACTCTGGAGAGAAAGGGAAGCAAAACAAACTGGACACATCCCTAAAAGAGACTATCTGCTGTATAGATAAAGCTCCTGTAAATAAAACAACAACACAGCACATCTGGGCCAAGCGGCTCCGTCCACACACCTGTGTTTTGATGGCGAGTCAGGCAACGCGGTGGTGGGTCGCCACGTTGCGCTGTGACACTCGGTGTCGGTCACTTTTCTTGCTGTGGTACCCCTCCTCGCAATAAGTGTATTAAGATGTATCAGTTGAGGCACTTTGTGTTCTAAAAATGGAGTGTATTCATATATGAAATCCTACATACAGTATATACAGTATAGAGAGACAAATGTGCTAAGTTGAATAAATGTGACATTATGGTCATCTTTGCTTTTGTTTCCCTTGGTACTTTTCAGTAGGTTAATTGCTCTGCTGTGTGTTAATGTGTGTGTGTGTGTGTGTGTGTGTGTGTGTGTGTGTGTGTGTGTGTGTGTGTGTGTGTGTGTGTGTCTGTGTGTATCCTAAAACTCCAGGGTATGATCTGCAGTTTGAAAGACCAGGTCAGCGGAGACCAATGAGTGGACTTCCAGTTAGTTTTCAGCACAAACCTGAATGAGACAGAGTCCCCCTGTGATGCAGCCGCCGTTGTAGAAGTCCCCCCCGCCACGCATTGAACATGCAACTACCCTGCGTTCGTGCTGCAGATGTTTGTCTTTTCACAAACCAAATTATTCTTACCAGAATATTCCTCATAACTCCTGGTGGTTAAAAAACAAACAAACAAACAAAAAAAAACTGCATAACTTGATTCTTCCAAACTTTTCCCCTTGTGGGGGTGGAGCAAAAGTGTAGCAGAGGTTTACCGAGTTAAAGAGGGACTTCTAGAATGGCCACATCTGCACAGTAGCAATCCCATGAACCCAAAACAATCAGATCGGATTTGCAATAAGCACCCAAAAAACGAAAAGCGCCGATCCACACTGTGATTTCAGCAGCCTGTTCAAACAAAAAAGCAGAAAGGAAGTAGAGTTGAAATGCCAGGACCGGCAGGTGGCACAACCTGTGTGTCGTGTTGGTTGCGACCTGCACAGTTGTTGGCTAGCTGTTCGAGTGTCGCCCTGTACCCACAATCCTCCTCGTGTAGTACACACGCTGCTTTACTCTTTGAATTGACAAAGGGGTACCGTTCTTTGTGTATTTCTAGGATGATGTTGTAACTTGAAAAAAAGGGTGTTTATTTTTTTTAATCCAGAACATGTATTTTTGTGTCACACTGTTGAGTACATTGCTCTTACCTGTGAAAGTCATGGTAGTCTGATGCTGTGCTTCTCCATCGTGTCCTCCAACTGTAAGGCTTTAGATCCCGGTTCATGTTTTGTATGTTTTATTGTGAGGAAAATTCTAGTTTGAAGTCTGTGTTTGTGGAGCCTTTTGTTGGCATTTTAAAGTGCATGCTGAAAAAAAAACATTATGTCAAATTGTAAAAAAAAAAAAAAAAGAAAAAAACAAACCAAAAAAAGACATACTGTATATCACAGTCAAAACAATGTGTATAGAGTAAAGGTCAATGCTATGTGAGAGATTCACATAAACTATTTATCTTTTAACTGACTGTTTCTGTCTTTGCTTCATTTGAGCCGTTTTCCTCCTCACTGTGATTTTAGGTTTCCTGAAAAAAAAAAAAAACTCCCAGTCCAAACCTGGGCTCACCAGGTTTTCCGACCTACCTGCCTGCCTGTGTTTGATGGACAGGCCGTGAGCGCGGCGGTTTTACAAATACAACTGTCAGATTCTAGTAAGTCATCTCTGGCCTCACAGAAATATCTCAACACGAGGTTCTCGTAGAAGCTCTCTCAACCCCAGCTCATGGTCTTCATCAGAGTAATCATGTGACGAACGTCCCACACGTCACTTGATTACAACTCAGCAAACTCCATCCGCTAGTGTAGGACACGAAATATGGTGGAAAGTCTTAATTAAGCTAGTAAATTGACTTAGTGGTAAAACCGTTTGCCAAACTACGATTTCTGTTTTCAAGAAGGAACTTTAACACATGATCTAGAATTTCATCTCAGAGTTGGGGAACACTCTGTTGGGGAAAATTTGAATTTAACGCCATGGTAATGGTTGACACTTTATCTTCTCGGGGTCCTAACTTTGTTTACAATTTCCCAAGAGCTTTCCAAGAAAGAATTGTAGAATTTGGTTGTAACTGCAGGGAAAACAAACCGTTTATTTATTTGAAGTAAATATGCAAGCAAATGCCTATTCATGTTGCATTTATTTTTGGAAAATGAATTCATTACATGCAGTAGGTTGAATTGTAAGCTCGTCTGCCTTGCATGCTCAGCTGACCTGTGCTGGCCTTAGTAAAAGAAAAACAAGGTCACGCTAGTAATTGATGGAGTTTAGTGTTCATCAGTGGTGTCCAATTCAACACTGTCTCCGTTTTCCCTATAACTGCTGCGCCTTAGAAGCAAGCACATGAGAGCAAACTGGGCATGTTTGTTGAAGCAGCTGCTCTTTAAAGTCTTGGGCCAGAGGAAACCAAAGGGTTGAGAGAGAAACTGTATCTCTGGTGGATCCATCTTTATCTGGACAAAATTAGGGATAGTCATCTTCCCACACTGAGACACCAACAGGTCCATCAGACTTTGTTGCTCCAACCTGACCCTCTCAGTTAGCATCTGTTTGAAGGCTTCAGTCCTGCTCCTTTACTCCCAGCCTCCTGCAGACTTCTGACCATTACTGTGCTGCTCCTGCTCGGCTTCTGGTCACCTCTAGCGTTCTTTTACAAAGTCTGCCTGCTCATGCTGCAGGGAAAACAAGACAAACCAGATGCTGGAACATCAGGTTTCAAGGCGCCATAAATCAGATTGGGACTAGGGAAGGAAAATTCAAGCGTTACCGACATGCAAATGGAATCGATCTTACCTGAGTGCACAACTGTACACGATGTCTGCTGACAGTGCAAGCGAACCGTGGGCTTGCTATGTGGCCTAACACCAGGATGTCATTCATTAAAAACCTGCACCATCTCAGTCAGCAGTAAGGTGAGTGGTGTAGCTGCGCGTGCTCATTTGGTCTAATGACACAGGTGTGTTTTAACTCCTCCCATCCTGCCTAGTGCAGCTGGAAAGGTCATTTCCCACCGAGAGTGACGGGAAAACAAAGCAGCCGCTGCATTCCTCGGGCCGCCGGTGTGGATTTCTCTTCTCCCACTTCCTGCCTGCTCTGTTCATTCTTCAACTCACGTCCAGCAATCAGTACCACTCGGCGCGCTGCATCTCTGAGACAGCCCGACTATCTTTACTCCCGTCGCCATGGAAACAGCCACAGACGTGCCAAAGAGATGTAAACAGCCAGAGCCCCCTCCCCTCCCCTTTCTCCACCCACCCTCCACCTCGCTGCCTGGGGAGGAGGTGGGGTATACGGTGCCAGCTGCTGAAAATCCAAAATACCAAATTCGTGACATGAATATTGTATCAGAGGCTGTTTTCAACTTTTCGGTTCTGGCTCGGTGAGACCATGAGACACACATGTTTCCCCCAGACTAAACGGACAGGTGTGTTTAGATAAATAGATGCAGTAGATAAGAGAGGTTGATGGATAAATGGGTAGACGGACAGACAGACAGATGTCTATCCTCAACAGATTTTCAGTTTCAACCTTTTAACATATCCTTTAAAAATTCATGTTTTGCTCACAGTAGTTGCTCTGTTTTATTTTCATTTTATTTATTGTTCGCGTATGGATTGAGTTGGTTTAAAAAGCAGGTTTAGATTGTAGCGGGGCGATGTGTGTGAAGTTTGCCTCCGAGGTTGACGCCGGGGGAAAAAAATCGTGGGGTCATTAATATCAAAAGCTTTCGTCTTCTGGGGAACAAGAGTGTGCTCAGTGAACTGCAGGGAAATTTACCCATTAGACTGTGATATTTCTTCTGTACAAGTGGAAATTTTGGCCTGACGGTGATATATAAAAAGTCAGAATGCACACCAAAAAATGCTTTAATTATGAATGTGCTGTTGCTGTACGAAAGGAAGGAAACAGAGGAGCTACTCGGAACGAAATGATGGTGAGACAGCTCCAGAGACGTCTTGAAACATTGTCTTTAAAGATTCGTTTTTAGAGAGACATTTTGCTGTCTCTTTGTGAAGGGACCTAGCGTACTCAAATTGCAATTTGATTCACAAGCACAGGCACACATATTGTAACATATGTGTGAACATTTTTAAATTGGTAACAAAAAGAAAGAAAAAGATAGAAAAAGTTTTTTTTAAAAGAATGTATTATTTGTTGTTTGCCATTTTGTAACTTAATGCAAAATACCACCTGCAGTCCTGAACTCCTGCCATTATATAAAACTCCCCAAACCCATAAAGTCACCAAAAGTGAAAAAGAAATGGACATGACACTGACAATTGTGAGAAGAAAAAAAAAAAAGACAATCCAGAGAGAGTACGGGGCTTAGTGAAATGACAGAGGCAGGATCAAAGGTCCATCCCTGAGGGGAGCCACTTGAGATAAAAATGTATACTAACGCAGTGATGACCCTTCAAGACGTTTTTTTAATAAAAGCGCACCTGACACGACACTGGTGACCATCAGCCGCTGTATATTTATCCACACTGTAGAACTGACAACAAGAGGCTGGGCCCTGCAGCTGTCATACTGCGGTGTGGCATTTAAATCCTGATAAGTGCCATGTAATGAGACTGGCGTAGTTGACGAGGGCAGAGTGAGTCAGGCGGTAGAGTGGGGGCTCCGTTTACAGGCTTTGTTCCAGGTGCGTACTCAGAAAGCCACGGCAATGCTCTAAATTACTCACACGCTGACATGGAGCCCCTTATTGACAACCTCAAGGGCAGCGAGTGGTGGCGTGCGCTAAGTGCCGGGACACACGAGAGCTCTAAATACCAGCGCCAACGGAAAAATGATAATCACAAAACCCAAAAAACAAAACTAAACAATAATGAAGCAGGGTTGAGACGAGGGTTAAACTGGAAAGACTCCGACGGCAGCAGGAAGCCGGCCCTTCAGCCATCCTGTCCACCACTTCACTGCTGTAAGTATGTGGGATACCGATGTGTACTCCTCCAGAGTTCTGAGTTTTCATCCTTTATTTAGCTGCAGGTAGAGGGATGGAGGGAGGCACTGCTGTGCAAATGTTCTCTCCTGCTACATGAAAGATGTTTCATAATATTGGGTTTTATATTAGTTTCTGAAGCTTTGGAAGATTTTGTAGGATTCCTGGCGACAACCGTATTTTGGGCCTCCGTGTTTTTGACAGCGGCATGGGAATTTCACGGCTGGTCCAGCGCTCTTAAATCTAGATATGTGCAGTGCTAACCTCCAAAAGAAAAAAGGACAGTCTCTTTTTGTCAGCCCTCACGGGGGGGTCAGAGGTCAGCCAGACGGCAACGCTGATGGAGCGTTACTCAAGAACACATCAGACGCCAGACTGGTTGCGAATACCAGCACGCGCAATAGGCTCATGAGTCCCGTTACACGAACAGATATGCCCCCCACATATACCGGAGCTGTCACCAACGGCAGCAGGAACTGCCATATTCTGGGGCTTCGACAGGAACCCTGAAGCCCCTTGTGCCCCCCCAAAACACAATCATTTTCTGTCAGGCACAAGCCAGGGAAGCCCTTACTATTCAAACTAGCTATCTCTTTTCTGTCATACTACTAACCTCTTTCTACATTTTTAACGAAGGCTGTTAATATTAGAGAAACAGCAGCACTGTGAGTTTTAAAGAGAACAGTAGAGAAGCCGGGTGGGGCGGACATTTGACGGCTCACTGCCACACTGGTGAGTGGACAGACCTCTGGAAAAGGAGCTGCCAAGTGCACGTGAAGCCAGTCCCACTTGGGCCTCACAACAACCAATTTCCAGAAAGTGCAGAAACGACCCAGAAGCAGCTTGTCTTCCTGTTGCTGGTGACGCTAGCTACTGTGTGGCTGTATAATCAGTTAGCTAGCAGCCACGGAGGAAGGATGCACAAAATGGCCGCAGCAGGAAGTAGAGAATGACAGCACGTGACACGGAGACTGAACCGCTGCGCCTTCGTGAAGAAAAGGAGAAGCGTCCAACAACGTGAGTCAAATACATTCTGTCTGTCTGTCTGTCTGCCTCCGTGCTGTCTTGCCCTCGTGTCCTTCCATGGTCTAGTGCTTTCACTGGAACCTGCCTCCTGGCTCAGCTGCCCGTCTCGATATGGAGGTCCCACCAGTCCTCTTCTACACGGACACTGAAGCCGTTGTCTTATTGCAGCTGTCTGCGCAGACACGAGCTGCCCCCTGCTTCTTTGGATCCATTCGGAGTTCCCTGAAATTGGCTTTCGTTGGCTGACCGTTTGCAGTAATTTGAATACTGTAGCCCTCAGAGGCAAGTCTCTGTGTGCCACGCACAGGTGATAGTCAGTGGATGTGTAAGTCACAAATGTGATGCATGTATTGATAGGTTTTGACGTGAGCATAAAAAAATCTGTCAGCATTGCCTTTTACTACTCACTACTGACCTGTATCTGAGTAGAAGCTTCGTAGTAGTGATGTGTTTTGCGTAAGTTACGGAAACTTGTAGTCCAAAGTGTCACCCTGTGGTTAATCTGTGGCGATCAGAGTTTTTTAATGACCTGCCTCTGCGCGAACGCCACTGCTAGAGTGAGAGCTTTAGATGGGCCGGAACCGCTACTGCCCGTAACGCCTGACTGGACACGTGCACTGACCTCGTATTTCACAAGAGACTTTGGCACAGTCTCAGAAAGGGTCCCTATGCAGCTGGACCCTTTCTGAGACTGTCCGTTTCTGTATAAGTCTCTTATATGAAGACGTAGCAGCCACCTCTGTGTGCATGGCAGTTGTTTTTCCTTGGAAAAATATGCAGTTTCAAACACTGCTGAAAAACCTCTTTCCGTACTGTTGTATAATACCTGAAAATACTTCAGTAGCTTCGCATCACATTTTCTTTCCAGGGAGCGTGGAACAGATCCCGCAAACACAGATTTGTTTCATATTCCATAAAGCATATACTTTTAGGTTTGCGTGCAGAGGTTTACTTTAGTGCCGGCGGTGGAGCCTGCCAGATTCTGACCAAGGTGTCACTGTGACTACAAACACAGAGGAGAAAATAAATAGACAGAGACAGAATGAGGACATAATGATCTGGTACGTGTCTGTTTAACGAAGATGGGTGTGACAGAAGATTACCTCATTCAAACGTGAACCTTCTGAGCTCCGCTCACTTTCAGCACTGCTGCCAGAATCGCTGTTCAATGCCTCCGCTAATCAGCATATTGAGCAGAGAGACCGGACGGTTTCCAGTGTCTTCAGGTACCCAGAGTTTTACAGTGTACTACCTCACCTGCTGCACCATAAAGCCCCGACGGTAAGCAGACAGAGAGGGGAGTGTTAAATATTTGACGTCAGACATTTCCATTGATCAGCTGAAGCCTCTTATCCAGCTCAGCTGCCTCCGTGTCATTACACAGAGAGATCATACGCCGCCCGCACCCAGCAGGATGTTAATGAGCCAGTCAAGCTAAGGTAAGCCGGTGTACAGCATTGCATCAGGCGCTGCGAGCGGCACTCGCACAAGCTAACTAAATTTAGCACGGCGGATTTCTGATCTGGCGGAGGCTGATGAGCATTTCCCCTGATGTCACAGTTAAGCCCCTGCACAGCAGCCAGCAAACCTGTGAACTCTCTGAAGCTTTCTAGTGGACTGGCTGAATGTGCAAATTGCAGCCAGAAGGTATTTATGCTCTCTTCGTATTTTGACAGGGCAGGTCTGATGTTGTTAATCTGTGTTAATCTGCTTTCAGGTCACAACCACGACCCTGTTATTAAAAGAACTAGATTTTCAAGATGGCCCCCACTTATTCCGGTAAAAGTTGCATGCCCAGCACAAACTACCTGTTCCAGGTCAAGCCTCTAATCATGTCTAAGGGAAAATCACTCCTTGGTGGAACTTGTCACAACTAATTGACATATGCAGCATGTGACGGGGGGTCTCGAGCGAGCAACGCATGATTTTAAGGGAGAATGAGGTCAAAAGGTAGGGACCCACTAGGGCTGGATAATTGGCACTGATCTCCCGATTCAAATGTTTTTGGTTCATTTTGACCAGTTTCATCAGATAAATACCAACGTTACGTACAGCGCTTCTCAGAATTTATTAGTGAGCACGCTGTTGTTTGCTTGAATATAAAATGTGCACATTGTCGGCTAAATTGTAAACACATTTCCTGGTTATAAAACCGTGAACCGAGGATTTATTATTTTATTTTGGCAAATGCTAAACTCGTAAAACTGGATACATCTATATGATTTTAGGCCTGCATGTGCAAAACGGTCCAGCTGGAGCAATGAAAACGCATGGACTGTCAGTAGCAGACAGTCAAACTAAGTCCAGCACCTCTACTTTAATGATCACTTTGATCACAGACGGGACAGAAACTGCTTCATCTGCTCTGTTTGTGTTGACGTCGGCCTGAGATCTGCACACGGCTGTTAGCTGACGTTCGCTCCCCGGCAGGGACAGACCGAATGGAGTAGAAATCACACGCTGTTCACTGCACTTCCACGGCCTCGCACCTCGGAGCCAGAGATAATATCTCTCAATAAACATGAAGCCGGAGCTCGGATCGGCGCGCAGACGTTTTTCGGTCTGCCGCCGTCGTAGATACGATCTCTAGAGTCGCTACGAAGTAGTCGGCAGACCGTCCTGAGTCATGACAGTCCCATAAACTGTGGCGGGTAAGGTGGCTCGTACAGCATCTATCATCTACGTTACTTTTCAACTTAAAATACCCTTTTTGGATTTCCACAAAGTAGACATTTTACTCATCACACAGCCCTGACTGAACAACCAGGAACCACGTCACACAAACTAAAAACACCTTTTTACTCGTATCATTCCGCTCTGTTCTAGCTGATATCACATGCTTGTTATGCACATATTAGTTACTACGGACCTTTTTTTCAGACTTTCGGAGCCATCGTGCACAATACCAGGTCCCTGAACGGTGGGATTTAAATGGTATGCTGCCGTTATGAATGTAATCAGTTGCACCTGTGTTTTCCTGCTTCAACATGTCGAGACGTTTTCCACGCAACAGGTCTAGTTCTATCGTACTTAGCTGTTACAAATAATAAAGGAATTGCTTAGAAATTCCTTTATTATTTGTAACAGCTAAGTAAGATGAAACATCACTGCTGACCAGCTACATAAAATTAGCATTTTAGCACAGAAGCATTTGATAAACTGTACTTAGCTGTTGTGTGTATGAATCATACAAGCCATGCTGAGATTTTACTTCCTGAGCTGTCACTTTTGTTCTTTTCCAGCGGAGCTCATTCCTGCTGCGCATAGCACTGTGGGACCATGATGTCCATCGAAACCTCGCTCGGGGCTATTTTCATTTTCACGTAGGACGTCATTTTCCTGTTCTCGGTTTCTACTGATCACTTAGGAGCCACAAAAAAGAGATTTCATTCAAATAAGATGATCATTAATTAAACGTCTCTATGTTACAGGCCGTATTGAAGATATTTTTCTCCCTGTCATTTACTCGCAGGTTTGTGTTCATTAACGTGACCGTGACTCTCTATGAGTCACTACACCCTATGAATATTTCTGAGGAGATGTCTGTATTTACAGTCTGACACTATTTACAGTACACACGTCTGCATCTTAACACTGAACATCTGTTCTTCCATCCAGATGATAATACCAACCGTTAATATTGACCACTAACCCGTAGGTCCACTGGCAGAGTTGTTCCATTTTTCTCAGTTGTATTCTTATTATGTTCTCTGGCCAGTTCTATTTTTAAATGTTGAGCATTTCTTTCTTTGTCTTTCCTGCTACACTGACCCAACGTTCCTACTTAAGTTCTGACCACCGTTGGTATTAAAATATAAATGATTAGATTAATATTGAGGGGTTATCTACAGCATCGTAACACCCTGTGGTGTTGTAGACTTTTCTTCATATGCTGATTTGCAGTAACTAACTGCACAAGATGCATTAATTTGACTTAATCTGACTATATAAAGCAAACAGCTTTCGAAAAGCAACAAACTTTTATTTATCTTCTAAAACGAAATCCTCTGCACCATAGAGCAGGGAAAATTTAGCAGCCTCTGTGTGTTCGAATACTGTTGTAGTGTAGCTTATGTAATGTCCTAATCTAGCCAGACATCCCCATAATGGGTTTGGACTAAAACATTAACCACCACGAGAGTCTCTGGGTCTTGTTGTTTATTTGTTCTGTGGTGCATTCAGGCACCAAATTACTGAGAGAAAACTGAGAGTGTTTGATAGCGTCTATTTTCAGTTTATCTCCTTGCAGTCACCGACATTCAGCTGATGTATAATTAACAGAAAACAATTTAAAAACCACCACATTCAAAATAAATGAGAAGGTAAATAGCTAGAATGGCCTCTGCCTCATTTTAAATAAATGAAATGGCTGCTAGGGTCCTCATTTGTATGCAGAGGAGAGAGCAGAGAGGCTGAGACACAGCTTTAAATGGTTGCTTACATAAAAATAAAAAAATAAGTAAATAAGGGGAATCGAAGCAATTTTCTGCTGTGCATGAAATTCTGAATGGATTGAAATATTTGTAAACTGTTGACCCCACTCATTTGGTGTCCGTCTTTCTTCTGCCCTTTCTATTCCAGCCGTGTCATTTAGGTCATGGAGTGTTTTATGGAGTCAATGAAGTAGGAGGCAATTAAGCTGTGAGCCATCACAGTGGCTCTTCTAATGGACCACACACGATAAATGTTAATTTAAGCCGGTACTGGCATCTCTCCCCATCCCAAAGTCGAGAACTGTATATGAGTGATGAAATTTGATGAAATCACTAGAACACAATGTGGGTTGTATTCACTGACTCTGCAGGCCCAGTGTAATTTATTTAGTCCTGTGTGTCATTCAAGTTTGATGTCCTTTCAGAAAGATTTCAAAAGCAAGGTATTTTCTCTGCAGGATTGGATTTGTGTTGGCTGAGAAAACACTCAACACAACAGGCAGGATGAAGGCAGAGAGGCTGAGCACAGTGAATGTCTGGGATTCAGATGTTATTGGTTCAATTCCATACAGCTCGTTTTCACCACATGAACTTAACAACTTGTAACCTGGGACTTCTTACAGACTGAAATTTCATGAACATTGTAAGGCTTAACATACAAAGATTGAAATTGATAAAACACACACTGAATAAAAAAATCACTGAATAGCAGTTTTACTAAAGTGGGTTTTTTAAAAACAACCACAGCTCTGATCTCCACGGGCAAGTCAATCCAACGTCTAGGAGCTCTGACTACAAAGACCCTGCCGTCTTTATGCTGGACTGTACATCTTGGAACAACGAGAAGAGAGGCATTTGAAGAGCACAGGGAGCGAGAGGCGACATGAGGCAATAAAAGGTCAGAAACATGACTTGTGGGTTGTGTCCTCTCAGGGCTTTAAAAGTAATCAGTTAAACTTTGCAATCAATTCAAAAAGCAACATGTAACCGGTGAAGGGAAGCCAGGATCGGGGAAATGTGATCACGTTTAGCTGAGTTATTTAAAAGCTGCAGACAGGAGAGGGATTTTTTTACTGATAGCAGAGAGCAGGGAGCTACAACAATCCAATCGACTGCAGGTTGAAGCGGGAATAACAGTTTTCAGATTCTTGGCAGACAGGAAAGTTTTAATCTTCGAAATGTTTCTGAGATGTAAAACAAACTACTGAACCATTGATTTTACATGTTCTTCTGAGCTGAGGTTACAGTCAAAAATCACCGTGAGTTTCCTGCAACGCTGTGTTACTGAAAGGGACAATGTACCAGGACTGTTGGAGATATGGGTCTGAACCAAATTTTGACACATCCACTTACTGATGTCGTGGAGGCAGGTAAACAGATTATCCGTACTCTGATAATTGTTGGAAGGGTCACAGCTTAAATAGATCTGGGTGTCGTCCGCGTAAAAATGGAAACTGGTTTTGTGTCTATGTCATAAAGTGGCCTAAAAAAAGCATGTAAAAGGAAAAAAGAATTGGAGCGAGCACTGAGCCTTGCAGTACCCCACGGGGCATGCAAGGTGGGGCTGATCTACAGTCTACCATCTGTCTTTTAGGTAAGACTTGAATCACTGCAGAGCGGCAGCATTAATCTCCAGCCCGGTTTCAAGACAATCTAAAAAGATCTGAAGGTCAACGGTATCGAGGCTGCACTTAGATCAAAGTGAACAAGAATGGTGTCGGTGATGATGACCAACATTAGCTGATATCACTGAGTCATTCGTGACCATAAGAACAACACTTTCTGTGCTATGTTTTTTTTTTTCCAAAATCAGACCGAAATTTCTCATAAATATTCTTTTCATGAATAATAGATAGCAGTTGATCTGCTACTACCTTCTCTAAAACCTTCGCTAAAAACGGTAGCTTGGATAGTTGGCCTAAAATTGTAAGGATCAGTGGGATCAAGTGACAACTTTTCAAAAAGTGGCTGGACGAGGCCCTTTTTAAACGATTAGGGAACACAGCTTGTCAAAAGAGAGCAGTCAATAATTCTCAAAATTGCAGGACTCACATTGTAAAAAACCTCCTTTAAGAATACCTACGAGACAGTTTCCTTTTGATTACAGTCTCAGTCAGTATGGTGAGAGAGATAGGCTTCCGTACACAGAGAGATGCTGTACCGGGTTTATCACTTAAGACTGGGGAGTAGGAGGACTAATGCCATGTCTGATAGATAACTGGTGTAAGTGATATTTGTTTGTAATTGTTTTTATTTTATTTTTTCTCTTTAACTTATCGTCTATTTTGTGATTGCACTCTCTCAGGATTTCATTTGCTGAATGGAGTCTGTACATGTCTGTATGACAATGATGAAATTTATTTTTTATTTTTTAACCCAGACAATTTTTAACTCAGCATATTCTGGACTATTAACCACTTTGAAAACAACACTTGACATTTAATGCAATTTCTGTCCTGCCACATAAATACATTTGCAGGAGTTGACTGTTAACTACATTTCAGATTTGAGTAAGAAAATAAATGAATCTACTGTTCGCTCTTTGAAGTGTCCACCAAAGAGCCCTCTGGGTTTCAACTTTCAGTCCCATAAAACATTTGCACGATTGTCAACTTGAAATGTTTGACCTGTACAATTGACAGCAGTGCCAACAAACCCTGAAGGTACCTGGAACTTGAATTTGGTATCACCTCTGTAGCAGTTCTAAAATATAATTCCAGCATCTTCTCCCCAGGGAATGTGGAAAACAGTGGAAACAAAAGCAGTACCTAGGCACATGTGGAAATGTTGCATAAACCCTTATGAGGGAGAATGAGATAAGTTGCCCCAAGTGACACGACTTGAATCAGCATCAGTTGGAGCTGAGACCACAGGTTGGAAAATGAAAAAAAATTCCGGGGGTGTGAAGTCTGAAAAAAGGGAGTTTACCTGACCTCTTTGGCCTGCTCCTCGTCTCTGCTTGAGGCTAGTCACTTAAGGCTACATCAGCTGCTACTAGAATAACACACCTTAACCTTTGACTGAACTGTCATCAACGAGACTTTAAGCCTTTATGACGGGTATGTTTGTGGGTGCCTTTGCTTGATCGACAGCTTTAGTGGAATTTCTGTCTCCACTAACTGAAAGGGATGGTGAGCACTTAAAGGGGCAATGTGTAAAAATTGGCCAACTGTCGAATTCATACTCCAAACAAACAGGGGGCAGCATACTACCAGAAGGTTAGGGTGTCCACGCCCATCGTAAGAGACAAGGAAATGCACTCTTTGGTCCCTCTTCCCCCCTCCACTTCCCTGTTCCATCGTCGGACTGGCCATCGGGTGGGCCAAGACAAATCCCCTGGGGCCGCCACATTGGTGGGCCCGTAGGCCGTTAAAAATAGTGGTGGCAGGTGTAGAGGAGGACCCCCGAGAGGTGGAGGAAGGCGAGGGAGAGGAAGAGCAGCTGGAGCAGCAGCATCAGTAGCCGAGCTCGAGGAAAGATGGAGGAATGTCGCCGAGAGAGGACGACTGCACCACGGGTTTACAGTCCAATCACAGCTACTACTTCTTCATCCTCTCCCGTTGGACTGAGGGCAGACTGGACGCTACCGTGACTCACTATCACCTCTTGAGGTTAAAAAGTGGTATTACAAGACGGGCCGGGGCTAGCTGGTTAGCATGCTAACTTCAGGAGATACCGCTGCAACACGATACACAGACGCCTCTGACACAAGGTCAGAACTGTTATTTCTTCAAATTCTGTTGAAAATCTCAGTTAATTTTTAGGTGTTTTAAACTTAAATACTTACATAATGCCCCTTTAAGCCAAATTCAAGTTTAAAAACATCCCTTCAGAAAAGTGAGAGATGTCACATTCATGTCGCATTGCACTTTCCGCTTTAATTATGAAATACAATTTTTTAACAATTTGGACTGAAATACTGTTCAGGGGCTCGTATTTCAGCAGCACCCATTAGTCATTTAATGTCTGGGAAATAAAGCACAATGAATATGGATGTTTAATACAAAATTACACGTGTGAGAGCTGTAATTCACAGAATCCATTTTTACTGCTCTTAATTATCTGCTGGATTATTGCCAGAAGCAGTCTCAGAGATAAATTTAATGTACTCGGTAGTGATTGGAGATTTATGCTGGGTTAAAGAACAGCACTAATTACAGCAGAGGAGCACAACCCCGCCCCCCCACCCCGTGGAACAGTGAATAATTCAGACGGCTGTGATTTAAATGTAGCCCAACAACCATAAACTGACTGGAAGCCTGCTGATGTGCCCAAGTTACAGTACTTGCCTTGTTTATTTATCCTGATTGTTTCACTTAACCTCTTTTTTTCACCTAATAGCTCTACACAGCATTGAATTACTTCATATACAGCTTACATCCTACAATCGGTACGAACAGAGATGGAGATGGAAGCGGCGACCAAACAAACGCTGAGTCACTATGGCCCTTTGGACCAAGAAGGCAGCTCTGCCTCCATCCACGTACAAAACACATTGATGCCTGCAGCTCGTAATGACAGTACAACGGATACGCAGGAGTCACAAATGAAATCGGTACATGAGTAATGCAAATGAAAAGAGATGACGAATACACATAAATACCAGCAAAGAGTAAACACTAATTATCATACTCTCCTCTCAGTGGAGACATAGCTTTTTCATACACAGACTATCTAGTAGTCAGACATGAAAGCAAAGCAGCTGTGTGTGTGTGTGTGTGTGTGTGTGTGTGTGTGTGTGTGTGTGTGTGTGTGTGTGTGTGTGTGAGTGTATGATGGTGAGGGGGAGGTGGGGTTATTGATCTTTAGGCGCCAGGAAACCCTGTTCTCCCATTTCTACTGTAATGAAACATAATCGCTTTGAGAGTGGCAACTTTGCCTCGCGGAAAGCCTTCAGATAATCTGGGCCCTTTCCAGTTGGCACTGACTCAGGCTTTGTGTGTGTGTGTGTGTGTGTGTGTGTGTGTGTGTGTGTGTGTGTGTGTGTGTGTGTGTGTGTGTGTGTGTGTGTGTGTGTGTGTGTGTGTGTGTGTGTGTGTGAGTGAGCATGAAGATGGGAAAAGGGAACAAAGAGAGGAATACGAAGCAGAGGGAGTGAAAACTCCTGGTCAAATTTTGTGGTTAGACTGAGCTTCATCAAGATTCTACCTCTGGCAAAGTATCACCGAGAAGACATTAAAAAGCTCATTGCAATAGATATTTTTGCCTGAGGGTTAAGAGGAAAAAAGGTCAAATCTTTTCTGAGTAACGTAACAGCAGGTTTAAAAGCTGTAATTCAGTGTCCTCAGGAGCTGAATGTCGGAGGTGTGTTGCACCTTAGACCACACCCAGCCGTGATGTCGCGGTTTACTGACACGCCCTCTGACCAGAGCGTCTACCTTTACGGTATTACCCAATCATATGTAGCAGAGCCGAAACCATCAGTTGACGAAGCGATTGACAGAAAAATAATCCAGCTTTAATTCTTTTCAAAAACTTTAACGCTCCTAGTTTTATAGATCCCCCGGCCACAGTCCACTGGAGCCCTGACTGCAATGACCGAGACGGAAGGAGAAGTGTGCCAACAAAGACATAAAGCTTGACAGAGACCGACACAGACTTTTTAACACATTAGCCCGACTGGTATTTACTCTCCCTGTCAGCTGCTGTCTGAGCAAACCGAGAACGAGAAAAAGCCAGTGGGAGCCTGCGGAGTGACCACGGCTGTCAGGTAGAGCTGTGTGTCACTGAACACTTACACCCCATTTATGGAAAAGGACAGAGGAGTGAAAAAGCAATCAACGGGCAATTTGGCAGTCTTTGAGCCACCTATCGCTGCCGGTGGGGAGCAGAGCGCAGCGAGGGACGCACAGCTGGGTTCTTATCTGATGCAATATACACACGGCAACTTTATTAGAGGCGAGGGAGTCGGTCTGTCTGTTTCCTGGTTGTGAAAAATGAATTCACCGACATCATTTGGATGCCGGGTCGGATTCACCAATAAGGCTGTGTCTCTGCTCGAGCACAAAGCAACGCTGGCGTCATTGGAAACTTTGAGAGCAGGAGCCCAAAGGCTGCGAGCGGCTTCACTTCGCTGGTGTTGCTATGCAACACAAACTTCAACAACAAGCTGCAAGCTGCATTTAATCAGTGCTTCGCCGGCTAACAAGTGAAACAGCAGATAATGTTGTTTAGAAGATGAAGACAGAGACTGTGCCTTTGAAGTGTGGGTTTAAAGGAGCAGTTCACCCAAAACACAGAAAACCCGGCGGGTGTCCAGTGGTTTGTGTGTGATTTACTGAGGTTTAAACATATTGACATTAGTTCATTCCGTTACAGTGGCGCTGAATGGCATTAGGTTGAGCTCAAGCCGCCCAAGCCTGACATTTAAAAAACCAGAGAGCTACACCATAGTCCACAGTGACCCGTTTCTTCCTCTTATTTAAGGATACGTAGACACTTGTCAATCAGCCCTTGGCAGAGACTAGTTCTTGAACTACTCAAGGGTTGTGGCTCATCTTCATGGTATTTGGAACAAGATGCTGCTTTTGTCTTCTTCAAATGTCAAATGTTTAAATGTTAAATTATTGTTGGGGCAAAAATGTTTTCTTGTGTTTTTGCGTGAACAGGTAATTCACCCCAGGATATTTGATCATTTTGACGATTCAAGTTAATTACAACTTGGGTCTTTGGTTTGTAGTAGTAGCCATTGCTTGTCACCAAAGTAACTGCTGACACCTGGGAAGATGGCGACATCTTCGCGGAGGGCTAACGGGGCACAAAACGAGGGCTCAGTCGACCAGATCTTAGCTCCGCACACGCAACTACAGTTAGTATGGCAGGTCAGCGTTGAGGCAACAAGTTGGTGTGTTTACATCTGACAGTTCAAGTAAGAGTTGTACCATTTTACACCATTTTTTCTTCCGAGTAAGTTCATCGAACTGGGGGGGTTATTTAAAAACTCTCTGTTTCTTACCCCTTCTAACCCTTCTAACTTCTTTTTAAACAATGTCACCAAGATAGAAAAACAATCCCTAATTATCTTTTTACATAAACTAATTGCTGTATTTTAACTTTGTTTTCTCACTGATAATCCTTCAAGAGGAAACTTACGTCTACAGTAGATTTTTCACAGTTCAGCTTGAACCATACACTGTAAAAACATGTACTGCATCAAATCCACATGAGTCAGCATGAACACAATTCACATTTTAACAAATAAAATGAAATTTAAAAAGAAATATCTCAATATTCACGCTCAGTCATTTATGTTTATAATCAAATACGTTTAGTAACTCTTGTTAGAATCCCTACTTCCTGTAATACAGCAGAGTATTTGGTTTACATGTATAACTATAAACCAGATCAGAGGTAAACCTTTTCTCAGACATTAGAAGAAAAAGACCTGTCAAATTAGAAATTCACCCTGCAACGCGTTTCATATCAGTTTGAAGCGCTATAAAATTACACGTCCTAAAAATAACATGAGGAAAGTACACCTCACGGCAAACAAACCAATGAGAAAGCCTGCCTTCCGAACAGCGTCACGTGTGACTACAGCCCTCACGAAACACTCTGTACCGTAACTACCGCAGGCTGTGCAGGTGTTAGAGCTCAGAGGAGGCTTACAATGCGACGCCGGTAGACTTTCCACACAGCATCAATGTCGCCAATGTCAATACGCTGTGAAATTCATGACAGGGAAATTCCATCTGCACTTACAGCGTGCTGGGACCATGACACTACACAGAGGAACTGGAGGATGAACAATTTCATTCAAAAACGGGATATCTACCTGCTACTTAAGTCTGACTCATCCGGAGAGATCTCCACCTGAGGTTTCACCGCGCTTAATGCCAGGTGGTATTGTTCCTGCCTCAGACAGTTGCCTCAGAGGATTTTGTGATCTAAGTCGTCGCCATGTCGCCTGGTTGCTTTAGTCTGGATACTCGGACTCGTATAAGCAGAGCAGCGGTGTGAACAAGTGACAGAGGTCTGATAGAGCCATGGTCTCCAGCTGTTTGTTCTCCATTAACGGAGAAACGACATCCATCCATCTCTGCAAAAAAATATCATTCCAGCAGGTCGTTCTTAGTTCTCATTTAAATTAGTGTTACACCTAATGTAACCGAAGTGTAGTTTCCCTAATGATTCCTGACAGCTGCAGTATATCATAACCCCTCCTGTCATCCCATACGTACGCTGTGATTTCCAGCTTGGTGGCTACAAGTTAAACACTTCTAATCTCAGTGTCGGTCTCTCTGTACTCCACAGATCCATCAGTTTAATCCCCCTCCATCCACTTTGCTGTGTCGACATGGGCAGTTAACGCAGCTGAGAAGCGAGGGCTCTCAGACCTGTTGTCGCCACAGAGTAACTAATCTGTCCGTTTATCAACCTCCAGCCCCGCTGTTCATTTCCCTCAGCGGCAGCATTTTGCCGCCATCCATGACATTCGAGCGCTGCCGGAGGGACGCTCCTTCGGGTTCTGTTTCATGAGTGAGTGTGAGGCCGTTAGCATGGCTAATGATGCTCCGCAGCTCCATTGGTCCTCTGCTGACAGGCCGAGTTGTTCAAAAAGTTCTGACATTGATAAACTTACAGAGTTCCTACCTGGCCGCTCAGGTTTTCTAGAGTATTTCAGAAGTAGAATTATGAATGAATTTCTCCTTTATTTTACATTTTCTGCCGTAATCTGACATTTTCAGTATAAAATAGACTGTTCACAAGACTTCTTTTTCTTTCCTTTCTACAACCTTGGAAATATTTTTTTTTAATTGAAAACTTAAAAGCATAGAACACAGCCTACAACAAGTGAGGAGAGGAGTCCAAAACCCATTGCTTCCCAGGCATTCATCTCTCTCATCTAATAATATATAATATGGTATATATATCATAGTACATTATAATAATAATAATTCTCTGAATAAAAAGTGCAGATCCACTATTACAGTGTCTTCCATGTACTCTTCTCATGTAGGGTAACAACTTAATATCTGATTCAAAATCCTGCCTCAGAAGATTAAAAATAGTTAAAATATTTTACCCTTTTTTAAAAGTCTGAGAGTTGAGATGGGTGTGATGTAAATGGGAAGTGGTGTATGTGGACACAAGCCATTGGTCTACAAAAGGTTCCGGCCTCATCCAATTTGGAGTCCTGAGGTTTAGACAACCCAGTTTCAGAAATTTCTATACTACTGATTTGCTTTTACCAAATACGTTTTGAATGGAAACTTTATTGCTGCTCCCGGAATATGCTCAGTAGCAACGTGTTCTCCAATGAAGGAAGTTCTGCGGACCTATATCAGTGCACCGCAGTCGTAGGGAGGTGGTCAAGGTGGAGGGGGGGCATACAAGTCACAAAACGTTGACACCAGCGCCCAGGTTTTGTGCCTCCTGTACTAACAACAAAATATTCTGCATTCCCGTGGGCGATAAGAAGAAGATAATCATTTTTTAAGCAGTTTAAATAGCAATTTCATAGCATTTATTTTTACATAGTTTACTGATTTCCTAAAATATTTGCCTCCCCGATGATTATGACCTACCACGTAATCAGAGCAGATACTGAGCTAGCTCGGGTCCATTCGGGTCCACTTTTAAAAGACATATTCAAACGCAGACCAGAGATCTGTGGCAGTAAAACAAGAACCAAAACGATCCAACTAGACCGAGTATGATTTGGACCAGGTCCAACTTGGGTACTGGGTTAGATCTCGGTTCCTCAGAAATGAGTGGGTCCGCGATGAGCTCTTGGTTTTGGTTAAATGTTGATAAAGTGAACTTTTCCTGTCTGGAGATTCAAGTCACCGTTACTTTTTTAAATATTTAACAAAGACAATGGTCTTTCCCCGGTAGCCAAGAGCTTCCGGTGTCTAAATGTAACCATACAGAAGTATTAATCATGCTTCAGTTGCTTTTAATGTTGATTAAAATTATTTCTCAATTATATAGATCAAGAAATATAATCCAGAGGACACTACGTTTCTCTCTATACATTTTGTGTAATAATAGAATAATAGATATAATTGGATTTCTGGTAGAGAAGGTTGGTTTAGAGCATGTGACTGGATGCACTGATGTGTATTAACCTTTGGTGCATAATGTATGACGAAAATCCTGATTTCTGTTCAGGGACTCAAGTGCCTTTCCAGCCATTTAGCTCAACCAGCCACTGCTGTTGTCAAAGGTGTTAAACTGTCACCCACTCACATCTTTCAGATATCAGTCGACCAGCAAAGGGAAGGGGAAAATCCCTCGAGTCCCTGTGTTGGCGCCCATTAGGGTTAGACTTAAGGACAGTGAAGGATATGATCTGTGAAGGGAAACGTATTCTGTGTTGAGCTGTCCAGGGACGGCACACAGACACACTCATAGGTGAGGCTTTTGTTGTGAGTGACAACAAAATCAACCAGTTCAACAGGCCCTATATAGGCTTGGTATTGATGTAAAATGAACATCAGGGTCACTCAAATAGGTCAAATAAATATCGGTCGGCACTTTATCTGAACGTGTAATGTCTGTGTGTTTCAGTGGTTAACCCTAACCCTTTGCTTAGAGTGGAAACGGCTGAGGTCGGCATTCGAGCAGGACAGTGCCAAAAAAAAAAAACCCTAACCTTGTTGTTATCAAAGTCAAAGTGCTCATCATCATTCAGCGACTCATAAACCTCTCACTCGGCTGGGCAGCTAATGTGTCACGAGGATAATGTTTTAGAAATGACAAATTTCATTTCCATTCCTCAGAGTAGGTTTTTCCCTTGTTTTATCGTCTGAATTAGGACCGGCTTGCCCTCCAACGGACGGTTCAGGCAAGGTAATTACTTCCATCAGCACATTTTCACCCACTCTGATACTCAAGGTTCATTAAGCTTATCAGTTTATTAATCCACATGTAATTAAACGCTGGGGACCTCCAGGGTCCCGCTTAACAAAAGGAATATCACCTGTCCCGTTATCAGCTGGTGACATTCGTTGAGCATGACTCTATATCCTGACTCACGTCAGAGAGCGGTCAGACAGGGTCGTCACCCTCAAACACCCAAATCAGTCTCAAGTTAGAGGAAACTTTCTTCTGTGTCACCAAAGTTAATTAAAATGTCTCCTCAGTTTGGTATTAATTAGGAAAGAAGAATGCACAGGTCCACTGTTTTACTTAAGAGCAAAGTTTCTTCATGTTCTGTACTTGACATAAAAACCAAATGGGCAGGAGGAAGTATTACTGACCTGACCCTTGTTTCTATATTGAACAATGCTGCATAGAAGATGAGATGTAAGCTACAAGGAACACACATTTTCTCAAATATAGTAAATCATTAAGATACAAAACTAAAATTCATAGGCCACCAAACGACAAACTTGCATGCCTTCTGTCCTTTTTAGCAACACTGGAAATGTTGGTTTGTCCACCGATCGTTCTGTTCCCCTTAGTCCAGAGATAACTGGCTTAAAAACAGTTGGATTGATGGGTTTCCATGAAATATGGTACAGATATTGATGGTCGCTAGAAAATGGATCCTAATAGGTCAAAATTTCCACTTGCCAGCCTATAAGTTCATGACAGGATACACCGAAAACCAGTGACTCTGAAACTAATGACCTTACCCAAGGTTTCCCAAGGAAATTGGTATGTGGAGGTGGTCACTAGCACTTTTAAACCTACATCAGCTAGATACAGACTCTGCTGGGAAAATCGTATCTCCGGCTGATGATTATCAAGCAAACATCAGCCTGGAGTCTGACCTGCGCTGCAGTTTTTCTCACACATCAGCACCTGATTGTGACTGACCGAGCTGTTTGTGTCTATTGGCCACGTTTCTTCTTCCTCTGCCCTGATTGGGTCAGTGATTTATCCTCTCAGTGGAAATCGGATTTCTAGATATGCAGTTCTTTTTGATTTTCTTACACGCAATCGTGCTGCTTATACTGCTCTTCGAGAGGCGCATACTGTATATAATGGTATTTTTACAGTAACATCAACACTTTTATCCAGCGCACCTTACAGCAGAATTACAACGTTGGAGTATCTTGTGGACACTGAAGCGCTGTCCCTCCCAGCATCAGTCTCTCACTCTGTATTCAGCTACACAGGAACCCTAACATACAGTGCATTCAGAAAGTATTCAGTTCCTTTCACTTTTTTCACAATTTTGTTATGTTGCAGCCTCATGCTAAAATAATTTAAATTCATTTTTTCCTTCATCAGTCTACACTCAGTGCCCCACAATGACCCAGCGAAAACGATGCACCGTATGTGTGGCTGAGGCAGATGACAGGTCTATCACCTGCAGTCTTCTCATCTCACGGTTGTCGGCTGGTGCTAATCCAGTTAACATTTTTGCTGTTGATGTTTTTCTGCTTCCAAGCTCTTACTGGGTTTGTCACACGGGTTTCTGTGGAGAGCTAGAGGTGTTTCAGACAACACCCTCTGCTCTGTACCTACAGAACACGAAGGCAACCAAAACAGAAACGGCTTACAATGTCCTTGAGATTTTTACCAATATTTATGCTGTTTTTCTTCAGTCAGCTGTGATCTGGTCTCAAGAGCCATCATAACATAAGAATAATGTTACACAATTGACAAAATGCAGTTACAAAGCACTTTGGAAGGAGCAAAAAATATACTGAACATACCATATACAGTAAACTGTATAAAAGTTTCACCAAAGGCACTCGTTTAAAAGCAAGGTAAGAAAGGTTGAAAAAAATGAGACTATGTGAACTCATAAATAACCATTCTTCACTAGAAGACATGCTTGTTGTTTCCTGCCTGCGGTCTCATTCCCCTCACTCCCTCATCAAGTATGACCCTCACTCCCTCATGATATCCTTAAAGAGGCTATAATCAATATTTTGCTATAACAAGGTATCAAAGGACAGGGGTGGCTCATAGCGATGAACCTGAAGATTATTCCTTGAATCTGCAGCTCCTCTTGGCTTTAAGGAGCTTAATAGAAAGTTTGTTTAGCTGTCTGTCCCACAACTCTACTGTTTTGGTTCACGCTCATTGCTTTCACAGCACTGTTTTTGGCCGCAGCAGGCAGCTGTTAAAAAAGCTCTACAAAGCCACCGTCCACTACCTGCTCAGCAGCAAACAGCAGACAGACCCAGTCAGAGCCCAGCTGGTGAACACAGTGGAGCATTTATCAGCTAAAGAGCCAGATATTTCCCTCGGGAGCTGGTGGAGACCAAAACCGGAGCTAAAAGAGAGGGAGTACTGGACCTAGATTCATCAGGTGACACAAACACCAGATCCAGATGAATCATCATGCTGCTCTGTAACTGATGGATGTGGAAATAAGCAACTGTTTACATAGTATGCCATATCAACTTAAAAGCTGACAATATATGTTAATGTTGAGTTCACAAATTGTTTCCACTGCCCCCAAGTGGCCAAAATAAAAACAGTTATTGCAACGGACTCAAGAGAATGTTAAGAAATGAAGGGAAAATTAAAATGCCATCGTCATGTAATTGCCATTTGTGGCCACAGTAGCTGATGTTTAGCAGAAGTTAGGTTGCCTAGCTGTAAAGTAATAGGAAAAGTTTTGAGGACAAGATGATACAGTTTCCTTTTTACAGCCGTTGCCTCAAACAAGTCCTCCACTCAACTTAAACAAACATATAGGTCGCTTGTCCCTACCCTCGGATATGACCCACAGGAGCGCACCAACAGCAGGCGTAGCGGACCTTCGTCATCATGGTAACAATAATAAACACATTGTTACGTTTCTGGAACTCTCACGGTTTGGTTAGATTTAGGAGGAAGATCATGGTTTGGGTCCAAATAAATACTTCCTTCCTCGTCATGGTTACAATAATAAACACGCAGCAAAGGTTGTGGGAGCGTTTGTGGATCAAAGAAACAACACTGACTATCATTTCACACGGGAAACAAACAACAGTCTCAGACCATCTACTGAAGTGGTTGAGAATCAGATTTCAGTTTGCTTGTAAAACATTTTAACATGCGTCACATCAAGGGCATAATGCCCATACATATTAAATGGTCTTGTGTAAATCAGATCTAAGCTGTCTCAGACAGTTGGATTTAAAGTCTTATAAGCACAAGGTTCCAGTGACCTCTGACCTGACCTGTATGAGTCAACACATCCACAGTATTATAGTACCAGACTCGTCTTCGTCTCATCCTATTTTTGAACAGATGACCAAAGGAAGAAAGATTAAAATTATTGCTGTCAGATGTTTTTGCACCAATAATGGCAAAGCAATGTTTGTCATGGTTGCTGTTTCCTTATACACATTTTAACTGTTTTATATGGATATAAACATGACCATGACATAAGCCAAGAGACATTGGTACATACACAGTACTCTTCAGGGTAAATTGGACACATAGGGCTCAGTGTATTCCTGCCTGATGTGTTCCTTCAAAGGCTGTCAGAGAATTTGTTCTTTGTGGAAGATAATCAGGTGAACCACAGTGGCAGCCGGCGTAATGAGATTGCTCTAGCAGATGATTCATGGCTTCATGTGGTTTAACTTGAGTTTTAGATTCAGTTAATTCACCTGTACAAATGTCTAGTAACATTATATAAAAGTAATATAACCAGTGCAGGCAAGGAAGGCAAAGTCTTAAGCTTTGTGCTTTATTTAAAAATTGAGTTAAAGGAAATAATGAAGGCCGTAATATTAGTCAAAGGGATCCAAGAGTCTTTCCGAACCTACTGCTCACCCCATTTCCTGTCTTGCTAATGGCTGTAGGGCCTCTGTCTGCTCAAGGTGCTATGAAGTGATTGGTCGTGTTATCAGCAGAAGTGGGCTGGTGCTGGGCCTGAGGCGCTGCAGGCCTCTTTGTTTCATTAGCATCATTTGATTACCAGCGTCTGAGTGCTGAGTATCTCTGGCATCACGCTCACAACTGAAAGATTCCGTCTGTGTGTGAGTGGGATGATAGTGGTAGGAATGTGACTCAGAAATATTTCGGGCATGCATCACATCCTGCCAATGTCAGAGGCAAAGCTCCTATCCACAAAATATTAAATTTTAAGTTGCGAAGGGAAACAGCACTGTGTGTTTATCAGGTTATCCAGAGAGGGGTAGGGAGGGCTGCTGGAGTGCAGAGGTCATCAACTTTGCATGAGGAGAATTTAATAGCTCAGTTAAAAATTAAACATGGCAATCAGTAAAGAACATTCAAATTCAGGCCCTGAGTCTTCACTCACCACAAAAACACACAGTCATTTTTCTATTAGTAATTTCTGGAAGACAGTCAGCAGTCATACCAGGTCCATGGTACTCTTCTGGAAAACTATGTCTTGCCCACTCCACTTTGGAAGTGAGTTGCTACCCCAAGTCAGGAGGTTCATGTACATTCACTTCAGAAAGTATTCAGACCCCTTCACTTTCTGCAAACTTTGTCATGTTGGAGATTTAATTTTAAGTGGATAAAACTGCCATTTTTGCCGACCAGTCTACACTCAATGACCATAATGACAAAGTTCAAACATGTTTTCAGATTTTTTTGTATAATGTATTAAAAATCAAAAATTGAAATCTCTCATTTACAGAAGCATCCAGACCCTTAATTCAGTTCTTTGTAGAAGCCCCTTTGGCAGCAGTTACAGCTTCTAGTCTTCTTGGGTGAGTCTCTACAAGCTTTGCACACCTGGATTTGGACAGTTTATCTCATTCTTCCCGGCAGATCCACTCAGGCTCCGTCAGACTGGATGGAAAGTGTCTGTGAACTGACATCCTCAGGTCTCTCCACAGATGGCCTATGGAGTTTAAGTCTTGGCTTTGGCTGGGCCACTCGAGGACAGACAAGAGACGTGTCCTGAACCCACCTCAGTGTTGTCTTGGCTGTTGTTGTGCTGACAGCTGAACCGTTGCCCCAGTTTCAGGTCTCGTGAATTCTGGAGCAGGTTTTCTTCAAGGGCCTCTCTGTATTTGGCTGCATTCATCCTCCCCTCAGTTCTGACCAGACTCCCTGTCCCTGCTGGTGAGATGCCCTCCCATCATGCTTCACCATAGGGATGGCATCAGCCAGGTGATGAGCTGTGCCTGGTGGTCACCAGACATAATGTTTGGAGTTCTGACCAAGTTAATTTTTGTCTCATCAGACCAGAGAATCTTTTTCCTCATGTTCCTAGAGTCATTTAAATGTCATTTGTTAAACTCCCAGCATGCTGTCATATGTCATTTAATCAAAAAGTTTCCCTCTAGCCACTCTACCATAAAGACCTTATATACAGAGGTGTGTACCTCTCTAAACTATGTCCAATCAATAACAGTTTGCCATAGGTGGACTCCAATCAAGTTCTAGACACATCTTTCATGTGAGAGAATTAAAGCAAACAGAATGCACCTGACCACAATTTGGAGAGCCACAACAGGGTCTGAATACTTTTGTAAATGAGAGATTTCAGGTTTGATTTTTTTTTACTATCTTTGCTAAAATTTCTAAAACATGTTTTCAGTTTGTCATTATGGATTATTGAGTTAAGATTGATGGGCAAAAATGGCAATTGTATCAATTTAAAATGACATCGACAACACAATAATGTGAAGGGGTCTGAATACCTTCTGAAGCCACTGTATCTCTGGGTCTTGTTCGTGTCTTGTTCATGAGTTGAAAAACAGTCGCTAAAGGGTGTGAAAAGTCGGTAAATCTAGTTACAAAGGCGCTTGTTGCTGATACTGCCTGTAAACGCCCTCTTGGTGATGTATTAAACTGTTAACACCAATTCAATTTGAAAGAGCAACAGCCAATGGAAAAACTCCAACACTCGGCCAGCTGATCAATGGTGTTCCTTCATCATGAATTCTGTCCTTCAGTCACACACATTTGTGTTTGTAGGGCTGGCCCCGCTGTTATGGTCCAGCCAGAACGTTGCTGTGGTGGCTGATCAAATATGTGCAAGCTCCCAGTCTTTGTATCTTACTTTGAAACGTGAATTTCTACTGCATACTTTCATGATCATCACAACAAAAGACAGAATGAGTGTAGGCATTATAACTTTAAGAGTTTAAAAAATGTCTGACAAGCCTTCACACTCATTGATTTGCTACTCAAACTGGATTTCCTGGATTCTTCCATGTTACCTGAAGTAACATGCCCACAATACCCCAGGTCCCTTGCATTTTTAAGGCAGGGCTGCTCTAAGTCTCAGTACTAACAGTAATCCTGTCGGCAGTATGTCAAAGACCCAGGCAAAGTGCAGAAAAAAAGGATTGATGATTACTGGAAGATGATTACTTTTTTCCCTAAGTCCCAATTCTAACCTTAAACCTGACCCTCACCACAACACATATCATGTTAACCCTAATCTAAAGCTAATCTTAATTCTCAACTCCGAGCATAACCATAGCCAAGAAAGAAGTGAGAGGCAGACCCCACCACAAAGGATCTTTCTAATCTTTCACACAGTCAGCCGTCTGCTGGACCTTCATAATACCAGATGTGGTTGCTAGGAGATTTCTGATGTAGCTGCAAAGCCTCTATAAACTGAGTAAACATTCCTTTTCCTCGATGAGACCATGCGAAAGAGAAGAGTGAGGGAAATTACACCTAAAGGAGTCAGGAGAAATGACTGAAAGCGTCTCTGAAAGAACGGCTCCTTGGATGACCCTGACCATTGAATTTATTTTCAACTTATTGAAGATGTTCTCAGCTTAATCATTTAGTACCAGATCTGATTATTTCTGCTCTGCATACTTGCCTGCCACAGTGAGACTGACAATTCTCCTTCTGACCTGCACGGTCAGACAGGCCTTGTTTGTGCAGAGAAAGTCCCCTCTGCCTTCACGTCTGACACAAAGATCTTCCTGAGGGCAAACACCTTTCAGATGTATTTCTGTCTGGTTGAGACTGAGGGAAACACGACTCTCTACATTATTAAATGTATATGCATTTAGTCTGGTGCTGGATCATGCTGAAACATTGACAGTATTTGGCACATGGAGATACATATCTTTCTCTGGACAGTTTCAAAAATTCTGACATCAGCTAAACCCTGATAGCAAAGCAAAGAGGAACAGCGATTGTAATTTAAACCTCCCCGCAAAGAGAAATAGACATTTTACAAAGAAAATCCAGCCTGAAAAGTTACCGCAGAACAGGCGCCTCATTAACATTGTCTTAGGAGAAGCTATTTGGTGTGAACCTCACAAATTTGGTAGGGAGCACGAACAGGAGCTTACACTGCCACCACTTTCACGTTTTACAGGATCAGGTGCACCATAGAGACTAGAAATTATTCCTTCAGAGCATCACAGGTAGGGTGCACCCAAATGCAGACTCAGAAGCAGGCAGATTCAGAGAAGATCACTTAATTAGGCAAAAACAGGCTTACAGGCAGACGAGGTGAAGATGGTTTCTGCCACTGTTATTGAGACAGTGCCAAATCACCTGTGTGTGAAGTTTGGCTTGAATTCAAACTCTGGCCTCTAGCTGGACGAGACTCACTGGCATCCCTGGGAGTTCCCTGTGAAGCAGCTGCAACGTCAGCTGACCCGCTCCGCTCCTCCTGGCTTTTTCCCCGTGAGCCGTCGTTGCTGCAAGAGCCTCTACAGGTTTTTCCCTGTGACTTCGTTCGCTGAAAGGGAGCATCTTGTTCAAACACTTGAGTTTAGCTTCAGACAGAGGCCACAAGTCTTTAACTCGCGGGCGAGCGAACTGACTTTTGAATTCACTAAATACGTTTCTGGGTCTGCTCATCACCTGCTGATCTTTCGTACTGCCTGCGGTAGGACGAAAGGATTTTGTCGAGATAACGTGTTAGACATTAACCCGAGTCAACTGAGGCGACTCTGATGCCTCTCCGCTGCCCCAAAGGAAACCAGCTCGCCGTGACCACCTGAGGAGCGAGACAAACTGCGCCTCCGGTGTTTAGCCAAGGACCGTGCTGAAGCCACACCGGACGGACCTACACACACTTCAACTGTTTTCTGAAGCAACTAAAAGAGGCTTGTGTCTGGGCGGAGACTTTAGTTAATGGTAGTGTGTTGAAAGATTTATTGTCTGTAAGCTGGATTACTATTGCTGTGAAGAACGGACCGCCGCGCCCTGTGTCCTGTGCTGCTTGTTTTGATTGTGCTTCGTGCTTTAGAGTTGGCTTGTGTTCCCCCACGTTGTGGGCCACTGCTGTTAGACTCGCCACTGTGAGGAGAGCCACTGGGCTGCAGTTTCCCTGGTTAAAGGACCAGTGCCAGACCTGACGAACGCTAATAGTCGTAAAATAGGACAGTTTTTTGTGTCTCTTTGCGGCAGTCTTCTTTGCTTTGCTTTGCATGCTTCTCTCGCTCTCGCTCTCTCCCTTTCACTAACCCACAGCTACACACATCTACACGCATTCACAAACACCCTTGGTGCACAGATAGCGCGGCAGCATAACCCAGTTCGCCCCAGCTCCATCTTCTCGCCAGAGACACGTGTTAGATCACGTCTCCCTCTTTGTCTCACTCTGTCTGTTCAAATCTGGCGGTTGAGCCCTTTACCTCTACAGACAGACACACACACATCACATGTACCACATGTCTGCTTGTTTGATAGTATAGTTGCTTGAGCTCATAGTTGCTTGTCGTTGTAGCTGTAGTTTGATAACAGATGTTTGTTAATTAAGGGTAATATAGTATTTTTATTGATATTGCTATTGTTAATAAATTGTGTTATACTTAGAGCAGTTGTTTCTGTGATTATTTGTACATCCTTCCTGAGATAACAGCTGGATTGTGATGGTCAGTGCTCAGATTCAACCCTTCACTTCATAAGTGTCAATATCTCCCAGATATCCACACTTTTGAAGTGAACACTCATTTGAGACTGGATGAACAGTTTTCTTATTGGACCCTGATACCAGGGTGGTGCATCGTAATTATTCATTTCCATTAATGATTTTATGGATATTAATAATTATGCATGATAATTATTAGTATTTTGCTAATAACCAAACCTGCTCCAACCAGTTCACAACAGCATTCACAGGCTTTGCTGACAAACGATGAAGCATAAATACGATCATTTGAGGTTTGAAAGGCTGTTGCATTAAAAAAAAATCGGGAAGAGAAAAAAAAACATTTCCCACCACTAAGTATACAGTATGTGTGAAATTTGTCAGGTTTTCACTATGTTTTAACGTGGCCCTTTCATTAGTATCTGATTTAGGCCAATAAAATACATATGATTTAATATAGTACACGTGCATAGTGCAGCTTTGTGATGTCTGAACACAGACAAAACCGACTGCTGAGTTCAGAGCTTGAGGTAATGAGAAGGAAAGCCAAAAAAGACGGGGTGTGCGTGTGTGTGTACGACTGACTAAAATGTAGTACACACAGCAACCCCGCCCCCCCTCAGGCACACTTGCGCAGGGAGCATGTCCATCCTTTCCAGCAGAATTCTCAAGCAGACGTAGTTGAAGTATTTAAAGCAGCGGCAGGCCTGCACTAGATCCATCAAACAGCCAGAGAGGGTAGATACAGCAGCTACGCATGCAGCTCGTAGGCAGCCGGTGTTTTACACAGTGAAGCCGTGCCAGGCCGACAACTGACTCCAGAGCAGGGAAGTAACACTCCCATTGTGCAGGTAGAGAGAGAGAGAGAGAGATGTGGGTACAGAGCGGCAGGTGAGCTGGAGAAGGATGTACGAGTTGAGACAGTTCAGCTGTGGGTTGTGCAGTAGGAGAATGTCGAAACATATCAGACTTTAAGTATATAATGGAGCGGACTAGGAGATGTGGCATTATTTTACCGAGGTGAGTGAGGCCCCTGCCGTCCTTGAAAGTCCTGAGAGACACGCAGACATTCACTTTCTCTCCCTCTGTCTCTTTTCAGAACACAGCATCATCAGATGCTTCACTTCTCTCCATCCAAGACTCTTCATATCCAGAGAAAAGATTGCAGCTGCAACTCTGAGGCCTTCATGGTTTCAAATACATTGATCCATCATTAGCTATTATATATTATATTATATATATTATGTATTGTATTGCCGTGTCGGCGATATAATATATAATATCAGCAAATAGTGACAAGAAATTTGAAATTTTTGGACCGGAGAAGAACTTGTTCAGTGTTATCTTTGTCTCAATTCTTTAATAACCAAATTTAAAGAATTCCTATCAAAAATGTCTGGTCATGTTGTGGCTATGTTAAGAAACTATCCCATAGCCATCCGACAATATAACGGCGTTTGGCTACTTCGGTCTGACATCTGGCGGCGGGTCACGTTCTCATTGGCTGTCGGCACTGGTCAGCTGACTGAGTTACTGTAGCCACTGGACTCCGCTCTCACTCTTGGCTGTTTGTCAGATTTTCTCCCCGGTTCATTTCTGCAGTAAAGACGGCGGGAGACGCTGTGAACTCGTTTTCACTCGTCATGAATTTATTTCCTCTGTGTCAGCAGACCACATTACATCAGCCTTCAGAAACTCCTGCGGGTTAAACTGCACTAACCAAACACTTTTAGGGCTGATTAACTATGAGAGACTCACTGTAGACGGACCTGAAAACCCTAACTAGGCTAGCAACAAAATAAGGCTACAAATAACCCATAATGCAACACCCTGTAAAAGACCATACTAACACTGGTTCTCTCTCCATTCAAACAGACAAGGATGGGAAGAGTGGAGCGCGGGGAGCAGAGTTTCCCCTTTGTCTCTCCGTCATGGCACAATTGGGGTGCGCTGTTACGGCACTGGGAAAACTGGGCCCAGGCGCTCCCCGTGAACGACGGCCTGACCACACCTATTCGGCATCTAGTCATATAATGGCTATACTTGGCTAGTCTTCGAATATAAGACAACCCCCACTTTTTAAAACCTAATTTCCAGAAAAAACACTGTCTTATATTCGGGCCAATACATTGTCCTCTCTCTCCACAGCAGTAGAGAGCTGTCTTCTGTTCGTTCAGGTTAGGTGCTGCGAAAAAACACTGGTGTGGAAAACCCTTCAATAGAAAGGGAATTGTTTCGGATCTGACTCCAGTATCACATCCACTCATACCAAACGAATATATTATATCATACATATTTATATCCACCGTTAACATTTGAAATGAACTAAACTTAAGAATAAGTAAACCTCGAAGGGTCAGTTTAGCTTCGTAGCTGTATTCAACTTTGGCTGACTGACAAGAAGACTATAGTTTTGGAGGGAGCCTGATTAAGCTTGAGCTAAAACCTTAAAATGAGATGATCAAGGACACGTCGGTAGAGATGTAGTCTCCGATTAGCACTATCAAGGTGATCGGTTTGAATTCGTCGTATTATGTGAAATAAACTTTAATTGGAAGATTCTGAATCCTGACATTGAAATGACCTGATCAGATAGATCCTTTTTAGTAGAGAAGACTCACCACTCTGTCGTTCTTGTTGAGTACAGGTGTGGTTATAGAATCGTGTTACAGGGTAGTGAAGTGGAAAAGAGCCGTAGAGAGAACATCAACCACAGATAACAGTCAAAATTCATTTTGCATCATATCCACATCCCACGTTCAAGCAGCTCCGACTCCAGTCGTTTTATCTGCTCTGTTTTTTTTAAAGCACATCCAGTTTTGACTCGTGGATTGATGACATGGAAACCTAAGGTGCATGGTGCAAAACACCGTGGAAGTACCGCGGCAGCTCCTGCATTCACTCCACATCCCCAAAGAGTCAGGAGTTGCTTGGCAACAGGCACAGAGGTGAATCGCAGTGCTAAAATGGTGGCATCTCAAAAGCAGAAAAACCAACCTCTCTGCTCTGAAGGGTCTGACAGAGGAAAAAAACAGTCCCACCAAGTAGCCGCTAACTGTTGAGCTAGTTCCACTCCGAATGCTGCAAAGACTGCTGCAGCTTTGGAGAGAAAATGAAAAATGAATGAAGGAGATTTAGTTTTTTAAATCAGGCTCTGGAAACACGCAGGCTGCTTCAGATCTGCCCTGCATGTATTTATGAGAACAGCTCGAGAGCTCTGAATATATTAACCAAGCCAATGTTTCTGAAACGTGATACATTTATACAGAGGTGGAGTGAAGCCATTGCCCTGCAAGTCCCAAGGAAATCTCAAGTGCTGAAGTCCCACATCAAACTTTCCATATCACCAAATACACTGCCCACCTAAAGGTTTCCTCAACAGAGTAATAATATTACCAGTACTGATAATAATATGAAAAAAACAAACCAAAGTTATTTTTGTATTTATTGTGCCTCACAAAAACACATTGTGTGTGGTTTAACAAACATATTTGCATTATTAGAACATTTGGAAGCGGATTTTTTGGAATGCATCACCGCCCGTCTTTCCTGTTGCTTAGCAGGGCGTGTTTCTGTTTCATGATTTGAAATAAAAATTGAGGAGATGAATGAATGTTTTTAGTCCGACTTATATGATTAAAAAAGTAAAAATATCAAATCCTAATCACAGCCGAATCACATCCTGTTAAGACAGCTTTTGGATCACATCATTACAAATTTGTGTATTCGTTTTTGTATCAGATCATGGGCCGTGCGTCTAGACGTGTATCGACTGTGTGAGGGAGAGATCATTATTAATTATTAAATCATTTTAAGCTAATAAATAACTGCAGTGAAATCCTCAGTGCCTGCATTTTGCTCATTCTCCGGGATGGTGCTTCTCATGGGAACATCCAGTTTTTATCTCTTCTCCCTCTCCACAACTCACTCTCTCACACACGCGACCTGCTGTGTACTCTCTGTCTATTCTGTTCCTCCCCCATCTCTCTGCTTTGGCCCCCCACCCACATGGAGGGAGGGAATGGGATTAAAAGGGGAGAGAGGTAGCAAAGTGTGTCAGTGGTCTTAAGATCAGTAACGGTTGGTTACTGCAGGCCGTTTATCAGCGAGACACGGCTCACGTTAGACGTGTGCACTCGACTATTTATTTTGCGAAACGACAGTCAGGCCCCCTGATGCTGAATGCAACGGTCTCATTACCACACTGATGCAGCTGTAGTCAGCCTGAATTTGTGTCGCTCACAACGGGCCATTTGATAGCAATTACGACTCAGATTGGTCAGGTCCAAGTGAAAGTCAAGAGTTCCTGGTTTTAAAGCCTCCTCTCTCCTCTACAGCTGGAGGTGTTCAGACAGGAAGCAAAGGGATTTTTCCCTTAGGTTTGAATTTGAACGCTGGACGATTTGTTCGGTTTCGTTTTATTTGCCCCAAATGGCCAATATACCGACTGCTCACACATTAGCCGCAGCTAACAATTGTTTTTGTTATCAGTTGATCCGGTGATGATTCTCCCAATTCAGCATCAGTGTTTGGCACTGTAAAAGATTAGAAACCAGTAAAACACAATAGATAACCAGCACAGTGTCTCGGAGCCCAGGGAGACTTCACCAGATGCCTTGCTTTGTATAACCATCAGTCTAAACCCGAATAATATTCAATCTCTCATCATGTGTGACCGAGAAAAGCAGCAACTTCTGACATTTGAGAACCTGGAACTATCAATTTTTTGGCTTCTTTTCGTGAAAAATGACTGACGATTAATTGATATTTTGTCATTCACCTAATCAACTAACCATTGCAGCTCTACCTGTTTGCTAGCAGCGAGCGACTTACACTCTGATCTCAGAACACGCCAGTCACTCCAGTTCCAGATTTTCCTCCAGTCTCACTTGTTTTGCCTCTTGTCTCTGGATGTTTGTGAAGTCGATTCATAAAGACCCTGCGATAAGCCTGATTTTTTTGATGAAACATTTTAATCCCCCATGGATGCCCCTTTGCCAACCTGTGTTAACTGTTCAGGCCCACTCCCGTTTTTTCAATTCCCATTATATGCAACTGTGTAGTTCGCCACTAATGATTATTTTCATTATCATTTCATTATATTAAATTATTTCTACAATTAATCAAATGTTAGTCTATAAAATGCAAAAAATAAATAGTGAAAAAATGCTCATCCACCCTTCTCAGAAAGTAAGGTGATGTCCTTAAATGTCCTGTTTTGTCCAACCAACAGTCCAGAGCCCAGAGATGTTCGGTTTACTATGATATAAAACAGAGAATTGCAACAAATCCTCTCATCTGAGAGGCTGTGCCTAGAGAATCGTTCAAACAATTCATTATCAAAACATTTTTTTTCAACAAATCAATTAATCGACTAATCATTTCAGCCCTAGAACTGTGACAAGTCTAAAATTTGCTTTCGTCCAATTAAGATTCTTATTGGTGGGTTGAGTTCAGTAATTTAATGTAATTCCCAGCCAATCAATGGCCATCTTCAACCTGAGCAGCGGTCCGGATCAGCCGGAACAGAAAACATTTGGATGCTAATGGTCCTCTCTGTTGCACATTAGGTTCCATATGTTTTGGTTTTCAAGTCACGTCTAAAATCGTCAAACTCGTGACTTGAGTTCAGGTCACGTGGCTCCTGTCCACACCACTTCACTTTAAAGCACCGATGAGGACTGTGCACTGCAGAGGTTGTGGTTGCTTTGTTGACATTGTCCCTCAGTGTTGATGAATTCGGTAGAATTAATGAATTATATCAATTTTTGCAGAACTGACGAAATGATGGAGGCCTGAGAGCGGGTGCATCTTGCTAGCCTGGGACAGGTGAGCGAGGTGTCGGGGGACTGTGTGTGGTGGTGTGAGCGAGAAAACATCCAGGCAAAGCTCAGCTCCAGTGGAGACACACACTGTATGTAATGCTAACTATTTAATAAGGGAAGCGTAAAAGGCCCTGTGCAAGAAAAATTGTTTCAGTTACACTTTTTCTAGCAGTAACTGCTCTGTGCTTCAGCGGCTTCGAGATGAAACCATGACTATGAGGTCATGTCATCTTATATTTGGGGTCAAATCTTTTCGTTCATCGACTGTCTGAAGTCTATGATCCATAAACATCAGAAGAAGCCTTACATTAGTGAATTCCAGAATCTCAAGTCTAGTGAAAAACCTTAAATGGTACGAAGGTCGGTGGTAAACTTCCCAAGGCAAAAAGAAAAAAGTTTAGGTCACCAAAGACTGAAAAATCCCCTAAACTAACATAAAAAACAGGGTTGTTTTTTTTCAGGGATGAAGAAACTGGTTCACTCACAGCTTTTTCCTGCAGCAGTGGGAGGAAATTAAAGCCTTGAAAGTTGATGCAACTAATTCTGTCTGTACAAAGACAGAGTTGGAACAAAGTGTGTTCCTACCCCTTCTGATTCATCATCAGGTCAACACTGTGCTGCAGGAAGTAGTTACTGGTTTACTGGTGTCAGACTGGAGAGAAAGAGACAAGTAACAGAGGGAGGCAGACTGGTTGGTCGGGGCTTCATCCTACAGCAAGATAATGACCCAGAACATTAGAAGAACAGAACCAGACGGTGGCTTCACATGATGGAAGACCAGCGCAGTCTCCAGACCTGAACCCCATGGAGCTGGTGTGGGATGAACTGGACAGAAGGTGACAGCAAAGCAACCTGCAGGTGCAACAGGTCGATGGGAACTTCTGCAACAGAGTTAGGACCAACTTTCTGAATCATGTTTGGTTTCCACTGTAGAAAGAAACGTCAGGAGTTCAGCTGCTGGACGAGTCAGAAATTTAGATTCAATTCAGTTCAACAAGCAGATTAAATGATTCCTTGTTTCTAAAATCTCCAGTTTGTTCCATGCTTTAATTTCATAAAACACTGAGATATTGAATTACATAAATTTAGATAACTGAGGCGTCCCTAAACTTTTGACCGGTAGTGTATTTGAGCAACCAGAGTTTACGAATACAAATATTTCAGTGGTACAAATTCAGTGGTATTTAAATTTCAACACCAAGTATTCAATAGTGATTGAATTTCAAATTTTGGTAATTAATTGTTCATATTATTCAATCCACAGTTCTTGTAGAACTGATCAAGCCTAGATAAGTGGTGAAACATCTTCAAGACGGCATGTCCTGTTTCCTTTGGCGTCTCAAGAAACCACTCATTTCCATTATTTTGTATCGACTTACTCAAACAGAAACAAACTTGTCTCATCCCAAATATCAAGCGCAAGGTTTCTGAATTCTTTTCTCCTCAAACTGACAATCAGAATGAAAAGATGCTGGAAAAAATATGCTGCAGTCAAAGGGAGGCTACTGTATGCCTTCAATTCAAAAAACCAGCCTTTGTCTTGCATCCATGGAGACCGTGACATATTGAATTAGAGTTGTTAACCTTTACTTGAAGGTGCTGAGGTTTTCTCTCGCAGCACAAAGGTTCGTCCTTGGAGCCTTCAGCAGAACTTCAGCCATAGAAAATGCTGTCTTTTCATCTGGTCTTCACTGGGCTGCTGAATGGACGTCCTTCTTGTCCTCCTCCCATGCAAACATACGCTCACAGGCTCAGTCGGACATTTGGAAGCCAAATGGCTGCTGGCAGATTTGGTAGAGATCGAACAAAACACAGGACAAACGACCGTCCTCTGCCGACGCTAGAAATGACAAATGGGACGCTCAAACATTTGAATTCGGCTGCTCAGTCAGATAAAGGACGGTGTCATTTATCATTATTTGTCATTCGAAGGGAGAAATGTCATTCAAAGCTCATCTGAAAACCTGCTTGTGAATGGTTTTCATGTATTTCTGTATTTGGTGTCATTGAATCTGTAAACATTTTCGTTTTCAAACCCCTTCCTTGTTCATGAAAAACTGTTGAAAACACGAATCATTCACTGTTTCAGGCATAATTAGAACGATAAAATAACTAAATACAACACGGTCCAGGGCATAATCACCCAAATATGTCGCACCAGTCTCACCAGAGTCTCTCAGATCTGAATTCTCCTGGTGGGAGATCTGCAGCGGTCGAAGCCTATCTCTGAGTGCATAACATTTCTCCCTTCCGCGACCCTAATGGGAGTCATTACGGTGGATTGACATATGGGTAAGCCATGCGTCAGGAGGAAGCCATCTGGCATAATGTTTGCTGGCAAGCCCTCACATTTACTGCACACAAGATGTTCTTTTTAATACCGTACCTGCCCTGCATGAAGACGTAACAGCCCGTTTATTACATATCAAGTAGGATGTGTAAATGAACATCCCTCCTCCCTTGTATTGTGATGTTGCCTGGTGTTTTGTGATTAGTACATTAAAAACTGAAGGAACAAAAGCTGTAAATGAAGTGTTGGGATAAGGGGCCCCCATTCTTGGTGCTACCGACCTGTTCGTTACAGAATTCACCGGATTTGAACTGGGATGACAATGCAGTGTGTAAGCCTGCAGTAGGTTATTCTTTAACGACAGCCTACGGTTAGTGCAACACGTGGCACAAGGGTGGTGTATTTGTTGTTAGCAATCAGCTGAGAGTGACCTAACCATCCCTCTGAGCTCCTTTTCTAAACACCCAGAGGTTGTATTCATGGTTGTGAGGAGCAGTTGACCTCTTTGACGGTTGAAGAAAAACGTCAGTTAAAGAGTTATTGCTGTGAATCAACTGACAACAGCCTGTAAAGCTGAATCCGTTTCATCCACACTTTTTAAACACTCTCTGTCGCTGTATTTGATGGATGTGGTTAGACAAGCTCGCTAGCCACTTAAGAAGAAAACCTAGCTGCTCTTAATAGCAGCTACCAGGCCGACTGGAACGGCCGTTAGTGAAACACCAGACCTGTACGAGCTGCTGGACACATCAGAGGTGTAGGCGGTGATTCAGATGTCTGGACCACATGACGGCATTAGCATGAGAAGCCACTGTTTGCACAGTATTTCTCTGTGAGATGTTACGCTCTACTTCACGGTTTGCTGCTGCAGGAGACGCAGTCGTGGTGGTGGTACAACCATTCAACTTTCACAACATGGCTTCTCTGTGTACGTTTCTGGTCTCTAGTCCTACATTGATTCATCGAATGCCATTTCATTTTGTAATTTGAGTTTAGTTCTAAGATGCTGTCATCATTCCTATTTAGATATTTTACATTTTTTGCACTTCCTGCCCACTGTACACAATTGACCAGATCCATGAGCTGAATAGTCCAGCACCATCCGACAACACTGTTGGCACTCTGTCTTCTCTCTTCTATAAACACCACTAGAAATACCACATATTAAAATGTGCATGTCAACATAAAAAAAAACAATATCAACAAAATGGTGGTTTAATAATCACTGTTTCTGGTCCAAAGCACATTCACAGGCTTGCTTCATCAAGCTTCACCAGCTATGGTCAGCCGGACCGTACAGAACACACACACACACACACACACACACACACACACACACACACACACACACACACACACACATTTGGGTTAAACCAGTCCTGGTATAATTCATAATATAAATAACAATAATGTATTATTTGTCCCAAAGCAGATGAATGAAGAGGATTGTGTGAAAGAGGAAAGAGAGACACTGCAGAGCGTGAGGAGCTTCACACACAAACACACTCCCATCTCCAGCATCTGAGTGTTACCCCAGGCCCGTAACATAACCTCGGAAACACACTGAGCGTGCTGAACGGCCTTTTTCTCTTTGAAGAATGGCGAGCAGAGGTTATGCTATCCTTCATCCTGCACTGCTTCCATTCAGCTGGACTCAGTTCTTCAATGTCCTTCTACTACATACATGGTCAACCACGCCTGACATGTATTTCTGAGTGAATGCCCTGCAGAAGTCAACCATTAACTAAACACAGAAAGGAAGAATTTATACTGGTGAGAATGGTCACATAGTCAGGTTAGTATTTATACTTGTATTTATAAATGGTAACTTTGCTTATTCTCTCCTCCTCTTGTTGCAGTAAAATAACATACAGTAAGTTACTTTTTCTAGGCTTTTGCAGCTTAGTAGAATTTAGTTTTCGTCACTTGATGAAAGCACTGTCTGATCTGAAGCAGAATCAGGATGGGCACCAGCTTAGCAGTTGGTGTTTATGACTGCTAAGTAAACATTGTGCCTGAGTAGAGCCCACACACCTGGTCAGTCGGAAAAGAATAAAACCTGGCTGATGGTTTTTGATGGCTGGTTTTGTCTGGTCTCCCCCAACACAACTGTACTTCCTCCTGCTGCAGAATTTAGAGGGGCCCTGCTTAAAAAACTCAAGTTCTGTGCGTACGTACGTACAGTATGTATGATCACATAGGGGATGAAGACATCTTTGAAGCTTGCTTGGGTCGAGTGGTTAAATCTTAGGTAATTACACAAAAACACATAGGTCTATTCAGTCATACCCACTTGCAGGCTGAATCAGAAGGGAAGCATGAGTGAAACAGTTTTCCTTGTCTGCTATGGTTCTCCAGCAAAGCAGCACCTTGGTTCCAGTGTTCCTCCGGTTAAACTGCGTACATCGTGATACTCGAGACTGAAAATTTGCACCCATCAAAGTCACTTGCAGTGTAACATTTAGCCATTCCGACCAATCAGAATTGTCAAAATATAACAGATTTTCTCTTATGGAAACTGTAGCCTGAAGTAAAGCTGGATTACTAACCATTTCAAATGGGTACCTACCCCTTAATTCCCCCGAGTTAATCGTGCGTTAATCTATTCATGGTTTGATTTAATTTGATTAATCGAAGATTTTCTGGGAAAATGCACCACGGATGCAAAACATCAAGTGGAATAGTAAGGGCCTTATGGTACAGTAGGTCCGACATTATTACAAAATCCAGAGGCCTCATCCTGTAAATCTAGTTTCAGGAACCTTATTATTTGTATTGAAAATATGTGTAATTTGATTATTACCTCATATATAATACTACAGTATGTGTGAGTATTTTTTCTTAATGTAGTATAATTATAACCTTGTGTTGATGTTCTCTGAAGTGGTCAATTAAATTACATAATGATGTAAGGTCAAATGTTAACCACCGTATCAACATGGAGAAACATGCGCCTGGTGGGTCGGCAAAGTGTAAGCTTACAAAAGACAAAGAAGGCAGAGATGGAGCTTTGGTTAAGGAAATACCCTCCATTTCAACATTTTTCACCCACGCAACAGAAGCTAACACCTGCACTGCTTGCTCAAGCTCACAGGGAGACGGCAGTGACGAGTTTGGTAACGGTGGAGCAGCACTGCCTCCTCCGGAGCCCGCGGTGGACGCTAATGCTAGCACTGCCAGCTCAGGCTCAGACAGAGGCTGGTAAAGTGCTTTCACGTTGGAACACTATGGAAGAAAAAGATTCAACAGCACTGGCCAAATATGAACCTGTTCATGGTGCAGTGGATAAGAACGAGGATGAAGACCATCCCTGGTGTGAGACTGTGATGGATCCTGCACTGTGGGGAAATATCTCCGGTGAGATATTACCATGGTTGCTTTGTGTCAGCAACCACGAGGAAAAACGTTTCTTTTCGTTAATTTCAAGGATTAAAAGCAAACTCAGGACAAGGATGACATGGTGACACAGAAAACGCGTGAATATGCTGCCACACGTGGCCATTAAATCTGAAGTAGGTGTTTCATTTGATTGTCATTTATGTGTTCTGTCAGAGTTAGCTGTAGATTGTTTTATTTACCTTATTCAGTCGTGTGTTTTGTTCTGTCTCTTAAAGCTGCTATATGTAATTATTTTAGTTTAAACTATTCAAAAACCAACTGAAATTATCAACAGAATGTGAAAAAATAAGTCTTGTCACAGACGTCTTTGTATTATGCTGCAGAGATATCTACTGCAGTTAGCATGCTAAGGTGCTAGCCCGGGCCGCCCCTCCCGTCTAGTGACACCACTTTGTACCTCGCGAGGCAATAGGGAGTCCCTGTAGTGTCCAGTCTGCCCTCAGTCCTACGTGAGAGGATGAAGAAGAAACCACGTTTGGCGGCAAAGAAAAGAAGTGAAAGAGATAGAAGTGAGACAAGAGTTAACACCGGTGTGGGTTTCCACCACTGGAGACAGCTGTTGGCGAATAAAGGAATGAAGTTTGATGCTGAACTCGCAACGTTTCTTCCAGACTGGTGAGTAAACAGCTGTTAATGCTAATGTTGGCATTGCAGCGATAGCAAAAACTTACATATAGCCCCTTTAAAGCTTAATAATGATTTATGTCATGCTGTAGATGGTATGTGTAGAACAGAACAGACCCTGAAATTTTGTTATATTATTATATCAAAATACCAAATATAATTTCAAATCAATACATACTGTCTCTTGGCCCTGCGCTATTGACAGGCAATCTCTGTGGGCATGGAGAGTGTCCGCGCAGTGCGTGTGTGGTTGAGGGCCAGTGGCGTGTTTGTGTCGAGGGCCCACGGTCACGATAATCCGTCCACGCTGCCATGTGTCTGCTGTGTGCACAAATTTGAGGTGCAGAAGTGATGGGTAGTTTAGAGCTGCTACTGCTACAGCTACAGAGGCAGCTCTTACTACTGCAAAGGCTGGAAAAACCCACGGTATGCTACATACTCAGCACCGAATGCCATACAGACAAAGGTAGCCGCTAGGTGGTGAACAGGGCGAAGCATTTATCTGCTAAAGAACCTGCCTCAGGAGTTAGTGGAAACCAATACCAGAGCTAAACTGAGAGTAAATACTGGACTCAAATTCAACAGGTCATTTCCGTCATGGCAGATTTATCCTTAATACAAGCTGTCAACTGAGAAAAGATAACTCCTATTAAGTAATTACACCCAGGGCATAAACATAAACATGATGTCTCTAATTTAGCGTCATGGATGGTTGAAACGTGTCAACATTAGTGGTAGGCCAGAATCAAATTCAAATTTGGTCTCGCTCCTTACAACATCATCTTCTTAGGTAAAGTGAGTGATGTTTACTGCAGCAAAATGCCATGTAATCAAATGCCAGTTCTTTTGCTTACCCCAACATGAATCTAGCATTAGTTTTCATATTTAAAAAACTCGATTTTAACAAATCCAACTAAAAAATAAAAACATTTAGCTTGAATCTTGTAAAGTTTATCTGGAAAACAAAACCTAAAGTCATAATGCTTTATAAATAAAAGGAGATGACCAGTCAAAACCTAGAAAAGTTTGTGATGGGGGGCTGACCGGTCTTACCTCGTCCTTGTCTTGCCTGGCCTCCTTTTTCTCCACAGAGAGAGGTGATTCGTCTTCGGTGAAAACCTGCTCTCAGAAGCCTCTCTTTGTTTCTCCATCACCCAAGTAGGTGTCTCTATTTTAGGACCATGAAGGTGTATTTTGGACGACTCAGTGTGTGTGTGTGTGTGTGTGTGTGTGTGTGTGTGTTTGTGTGTGTGTATGAAAAAGAGAGAGAGAGGAAGGGGAAGACAGAAGGACAGCGACGGGGTCAATCTCTACAGGCATACAGTCAGCTGTGTTCCTAATTCAGGCTCTGTACCACCCCCCCCCATTTGCCCTTCAAGCAGCATCCATCCCCTCAAAGATCACCATGGCAACAGGGCACACTCTCAGGACAAAGCAGCAGCAGATATGAAAAGGATTATGTAAGAGAAATTTAGATGAAAGTGGGTTTGGTATTAAAATTCAACTCCTGACAAACATAATTGTGGGTCTCCGATTAAGTAAAACAGGGAACGATGACTGATTAAACAGCAGCGCTGGAGATGCTACAACAGAATAAAACACAGAAGCAGAAACCAAGGTGGATAACCTGAGAGACTGCAGCTCGCTCTCACCTAATACATAGCTGTACATTCTTCCTCTTACTCATGATGTCGACAGTCCCAACAGTCATAGACACACTGAACAATGACCGGCGCCAAACTCTGCTGTGAAATGAAAATGAAGTCCAGGGATGGGCTTCGGTGGACTTTTGTACAAAGTATGCACTGGTTTTTGCATTTTCTTTGACTGTTGTTGTTCTTTGTTATAAAGAAAAAGTGAAAAAATTGTGAAATAGTGAAATAGAGCAAAAATAAATGAACAAAAGACAGGGCTGTGATATGTGTGTGTACGCAGAGATGCAAGAAAATTACTCTTTTGTCTGCAAGTGCAAAATAAAAAGAAAATCAAAACTATCTGCCTGCATACCTTGAAGTCCCACACTTACTTTATGATTACTACTTCCTTGTCATAACTAATCAATCTGCTAATTATTTTCTGAATTAACTGATTAATTTTTCCTTTAAAATGTCAGAAAAAAGAGGCGCTAAGACAAAGTCCACGTTCTCAGCTGAAGCCTTTTGGATAAGAGACAAAAAATCTTAAGAATGTAAAGCAAGTCCGGTTGCCCTCTGCGACCTGGATGACTGAAAACCCAGCACTCAATTTTAAAAACAGATAATTACAGATAATCATAATTTTTATGTCAATCTTTAATAGCCCTACATAACATAATGAGTGTGAGAAAAAAAAATCGTGTTACACGTTTTTGTGGTGGAAAATTGGGATTTGGTGCCAGCATTGAACATTAAAGTGCATATGGTACTATGGCAGGAAAAATATGAGTGGGACAGTTAAAGTTTAGTTTTGTTGGCTCACTATCCAAAGCAGTGCCTCTCTGTGGGTGTCAGTGTAAAGACAACTAATTGGGAATAAAACATTAAAATGTAATAAAATGGTTTAGTAGAGCAAGAGACATGGAGAGTAAGTGGTTTTTTTCTCTAAAGAGAAAAGTAATTTACTGTAGATGAGCGATGACAGATCAAAGTGAGGATATATGCAGATGACACTTGCTTTTATTTCCACAGCGCTGAGTAGTCTATTGATGCCACCGGGCATCCATGGATGACAAAAACAGCTGGTAAATGTTAGTCATGTGTTAGGCCAGTACATTCTGTTATTGCATCAGATATAACATCAGATGCTGTGACGTTAATCACAGAAGTGAGTCTGTGTCCTCAAGAGAGGACACACACTAACAGCTGTATGTGTGTGTTTCTGGGAGATAATTGCAACAGCGCACCTCAGCATAACATATGTGCTGAAGGGTGAAGGGTGTCAGATAAGTGTTTGATATATGCTTGTGTGTGTGTGTGTGTGTGTGTGTGTGTGTGTGTGTGTGTGTGTGTGTGTGTGTGTGTGTGTGTGTGTGTGTGTGTGTCTGTGTGTGTGTGTGTCTGTGTGTGTGTGTGTCTGTATGTGTGTATAAAGGACCATCTATCACTCCCAACGCCTGTTGACAGTTCCTCCTGGACTCTCACTCTGGATCAAGGGCAGCCAATGACACAGATGGGTGTCTCTCTCATTTCACACCTTCTGTGTTTTTTCCTTTATCATGGAATTACACAGTTAACTGAGTTCTTAATATATCCTGCTGTAGTTGCGGACAGATTTATGGCCACTAGGAGGCAAAATAACTTCAAAACAAGCCGATAGACACACGGACCTGACATTTTACTGCCTTATAATTGTTGCTAATTGGCTTCATCTGTACGAGCAACACCTGTCACGTTACATGTAGTTAATGAAGTCAGTGTTAATTTTTTTTCTTTTTAAATAATGATGAACGGACCTTTGAAATGATCACTTAAGTGTTTTATAATTATCACAGTGTAAATGTCACCCTACCGTCGGATGTTGTTGTAGAAAATAGGGTTGCAACTGATAATCATTTTAATGATCTATTACATTAATTAACACATTACATTATTCAATCATTTAGCCTTTAAAATGGTATATTGATTGCATTTGACATGGTGCTTTTATCCAAAGCGCTTTACAATTTTCCTCTCGTTCACACACGGATTCACACACCGACGACAGCCAAGATGTACCCAAGGACACTTTGACATGTTTGACCGGAGGAGCAACGGGCCGAACCCCCAAACCCTTCAATTAGTGGACGACCCACACAGCTGCCTCCCTATAAAAGCTTTTAAAAAAAAGTCAAAATAGGCATCACAATTTCTCAGAACACATTAGAGGTCCTGCAGCTTAGTTTGGAGGGTTGGTGCTTAGTGGAAACCCCGCAGACATTCTGTGGTATGAAAACAGAGAATACTTGCCACTGAGGGACAGTACTCTTAAAATGGAGTCTAAAGATAGCACAAGTTCAGGCAGAGTACTGAGGTCATGCATCTGCTGTTTCACTCAAGCTTCACCATCCCTGGCTCATCCACAGCTGCTTGGCCACCAGCTGACTAGTAACGTCCAGTCCTATTCATGTGGGTGTGCAGCGCCGCCATTATAACGCTGCCGAAAGCCATTCGCAGCTTCAGCTCTCTCCACCACCACAGCCTCCTCCCAATGTGCCGGAGCTTTTTAACCCTCTCCCGGCAGAATCTTGGCTGCTGCTCTCGGATTCTTTGAGAGCTTCCTCAAAGAGCCTTTTCCACCACGTCTTACTCTATAACAATTTACTATTAAATAGTCAACAGACAAAAGTGCCTCTCACTTACCTATCAATATCTGCCTTCCAAAGACATAGTTATTGAAATCTGTCAAGGTTTTACATGTAATCTAATGACCATATTTCAGATAACAGTGGGTCATCTTCAACTAGCTCTACCAAGACCATTTTTAAATATTGGTGACAAGACTGAAAAGTATAGATACAGTATTTTATCCAAGAAGTTTTTTGTTTCTTTCTTGTAGTTTCTCTTCAGAGTTTCTATAGGAATTATTCTAAATTCATTTTTTTTGTTATCTCTTCTTTTGAATAGGTGTTGCTTTTTAAAATAGCTGTTAGCGTCCCGCTAATTGGAACAGAGTGGAGAGCAGCTTCCCCGAACGCGACGCACAGACCTCAGCAAAGCGTCAGTGTCTCCATCGTCTCAATCATCTAAAACAGAAATTATGCAGCGTATCTTTCTCGATCACATGCCTCTATTTGGCGCAATACTCCTCAAACTGCACACAGCGTGGGCCCTCTGTTCAGCGGCTGCCCTCCCTCCCACTCTTTCACTTCTCTGTTTCACCTCCTCCTCTTTCTGTTCATTCTCGATTTTGTTGGTCCAATCGGACCCGTCGTGGTCCTTTCGCTCACCCGGCGTCTCTATCTGTGCCCCCTCCCATCCGCCTCCTGCACCTCCATCACAACTAGCGCTGATCCCTTCTCTTCCTCTCTGCTTCTCTCTTCCTTCAGGTGTTCCAGCTTTGACCTTGATAGAAATCTGTATTCATCTCAGGCAGAGACCTATCAAAATGTAAATGATGACAGGTAGAGGCAGAAAAGTGGGAGTGGGTGCAATTGCGTACCCAACGAGCCGTGCCTCCAGGTGGCCAAGAAATGTATTCTGGCGAGAGGGCTGCTGGGGCTTCCCAGAAGGCAAATGGGCGACAGGTCTGATGATGGCACCGCTGTCCCCTCTCCGTGAGCCTGTAACCACGGCAGCTGTTACCCGTTCACACAGTGGGTCACACTGGGAGGATTTCATGCAGATAATGGCTGGTTTTGTGGCAGTGCTACAGTCATCCATGCTGTCTCCTTCATTTCTCCCCTCGGCACCAAAATAATCGCCTCTGAGTTATTCCACATGTTCCAGTCACCGTTTCCGCGAGCTTATTTCAGCCGTCTGTCTTAGAGGTTCCATCTTGCCAAAAAACATCGCACCCGAACCGACTTGAGACGCTCTGGATTCTGTCACAACCACACAAAAGCCTAACACAGTATTTAATGAGCCTCAACCCAAGGCCTGAATTTTCAGCATATTCTTAACTTCCTATCCAAAACTAGTAGTTTGAGTAAGGAGCAAAGGATGAAGTCAGATCATTTTGTTGCAACTACTGCTACAACACACGAGGGAAAGAGGCCTGAACGGATGGATGGGTCAACAATACATCAGACAGTATCTTGTTGTTTTCTGTTTCCTGTTGACAGTCAACGTCGGTTTCTTTTAACTATGACCATCATCGTTCACCAACCATATCCAAGTGTTTATAATTGTATTTGTGACGACAAGTAATTTTAGCCCCGACGACAATGCTTTCCTAACTTTAACCAGGTAGTTATTTTAACCCAAACCATGATCTTTTCCAATCTTGTTGTCTTTTTCCTTCTAAATTTAAACTCAGGAAACAGTTTTATTTGTGAAACGGTGACATGATCCCTTCAATAATTGTGTCAGATCAGAAAACCCTCACATGTGTTTTCTGGAGGGCTTGGCCCAGCTGTGTATTTGGTTCTTTTTGATTTGGATGGCTTGTTGAAATGTGTGGGCTTTAAACCAAGACAATAACCTCAAAGACGCTAAAATGCTCCGTAGAGCTGCGGGCAACTGCAGAGTCAGGTGATACTGCTCTGTGGGTTCCTCGCTAAGTGACACCTTCCATATTACACATGGCACTTTGATTGATTGTTCATATAAAAATATTGATAAGTGCAGCTTCAAGAAATGCGATTATAATTGGAACAGCTGTTCCAAATTATTATTCCTCTCTAATGTTACACACTTGATTGTTTCGCATGGTCCAATTTTGGGAAGTAACCTGATGAATACATTGGATTTAATACTATCTGGCCTGTTTTAAGTCCATGGAACTGGTTCAAACTTAGAAAAGTCATGTCCTGTTGGGCTGGGGCCGAGAAATTCCCTTTTCCATATCTGAATGAAACACCTGCCCTCGTCAGGACAACTAATACTGTCTCAGGATTAAAATGAAGATTCGTGAAAAATTTATTCAGCAACCACCTTATCTGTCTGATCTCTGTTGACCTCTATCAGTGACCTGTGGAAATACATCGAATCAGAGGCATCACTCAAGGTAAAGCAATAATCATATGAAAAATCTCCCAGTCACAAGAATGGGAAAAAGGCTCACTGTCCTTTTTCTTTCAAATGAAACCATTTTCAGTTTTCTTGCGTTTGACATTCAGAGTATAATACCTCTCTATTGTCTTCTGTCCATATTTGAAGACCGAGTTCAACCCAGACTGAAATGACCGATTCACATGTAAATTTATCTCACATTGGAAAAGCTAAGTTAAGGGTAACTACACCCAGACCAAACAATCTTGGCTGCACCGCCAACTAGTAGCAGTGCTAATTTTTCTTTTTCATTAAATGACCCTATCATAAGAATTTGACAGAGGCTATAACGATAAAAAAAAGTAACACAGTGTCTCTTATGGATATTACCAGTGGTGGATCCAAAGACTCCACCCAAAGTGGCCTAAATACTACAGAGTGCTCCCAGTTGCAGGCAAACATGATTAGCCATTAGCATTTTATCCTAATTCATTGCCTCACTTTTTCTGGTCATGCAGTTGCTTGTTGACATGGACAGAAAAATATGACACTGTACTTTAATTACAGGAGTGTTCAGGCCCACATTACAGGCGGTTTAACGCTGGTTCAGCCCAAGATACACAGAAAAAAGAGTATTTTAAAAAAAAGGTCATTTAAGTATTCGACAGGCAAAATCATCGTCCTGACTTTGTGTGTTTTACACCTATTTAAACCTAAACATTGTTGCCTTCTGACCAGACACAAAAACAAAGAGGAGATGAGTTTTTAAATGGCAACTACAAAGATGGTGGGACTTTGTTGGACAGCTGAGTAAAAGGAGGGCTCTTTGAAATGTCACTAGGAAGGACAAGGACCATTATAATGCGTCCTCTGCGTAAGGACAAAAGGGCCAAAGACAACCATCTGTGTGTGTAAAGCTATAGGTGGTGTGTGGCTTCCTCTGGCAAGATAATTGTGTTATTAACTAATCCCGCAGTGTGACTTTGTTTGTGATTAGAGAAAAGACATTTCTCCCGGTGTGTGTTGCACAACCTGATTACCATCCATCCAGGTCCTAAGTGTCCTCCGATGCTTTTTCTGACACTGACCCACGACTGTTCTTTAGCTACGGTGGCCTGTAACTGACACTTCTGCCTGAAATCTCCAGACCTGCATTTGCTGTCTACGTAGTTTTAAACAAGATACATTTGTACCAAACATAATCAAATAATGTTCTGATTTCTACATGAATAAGATCAAATGTTATCTTTGTTTGTTGAGGTCAAAGAAGTCACTCAGACAAAAGTCAAATTATAAGAGAACTCTAGTTTTTCAATCGAAAAATGACTAATTCAGTCACATTAAGTGTTTATTTCATATTATTCAGTATAATTCAAATATAATCATGTGTGTGAGTTTCATTTCTCCTAAGTCCTGCCCTGGCGCATCCTAGCGCACTGATGTACTCACACATCCATTGGCCCCATTTCTTGTTTTAGTCCTTCCCCCCTTTTTTTTCAATCATGTTTATGATTGTTGTCATTTCTTTTCTTTACTCTCGGTATCGCACACACAGGGACGGACACTTAAAGTTGCCCGTGCAGGTTTAAAGACAGTTAAAAACAATCTTAAACCCCCCCGGTGGTGGCAATGGTGAGACTGTACTGTATGTTGTAGCTTCAAGTGCAGTAACTGCGATTACTCTGAAGAACAATCAGGGAACGCACACACAGGCTTCAGCGCCACCACACCTGCACACTGCACAAGCTTTTGTTTTATTACTCAATCTAGCTCTATTACAGCATGTCTCTTGCTATGGAAGTCATCTGAAGGTCTTCTTTAAATCTCCCTGCTTCATTACCTGGAGCTTTCATGTGAGGAGCAGGTCCGATAGATCATTATTATCCTGCGCAACATTTAGCTGCCGCTCCGTTCCAGAGGCTGCCTCTACCATTACTCCATTCAGTGTTTTCAGAGACGGAGCGTGGTGACGTAGGCCCAGGCCAGCCGTTCTGTTTAGGAGAGCGGCAGGAGAGCTACAGGGTGGGTATCAGCGTGCCGGGCCGACTGTTGTTTTGAATTTGCAGATCTGACATGTTTCATTGTCCTTCACTTACCCTGGTGGTGTTGAAGGTAAAGGGCCTCTTTTGCTAGTGAGGCCTGGTGAAGACAACGTACGATAATATTGAAACGGGAACATGGGAAACAGAATCCTTAAGCCAGACTCTACCCATATAGACACACGGAGTGTCACTTTTTAATAAAAATGCGCTTTGAGAAAAACAAAGACGATAAACAAGACACCGAATCGAGGAAGAAGAAGGAAGTCGGCAGCCTCCAGGCGCCGACTCTCCCGGTACAGTGAGACAGACGTTATTTTAAATCAGTGTGTGATAGATGATTGATTGGCAGTTTTTTTTCTTCAAACACCATATATCAACATTAGAGCTGTAACGATTAAGTTGATAAATCGATCGACAGAAATTTCAAATTGCTATTCCGATAATCGATTAACTGGGTCTGCCAGATGACCCCGATCGTGTCATCGTGATGTCATCGGGCTCATGTCAGCACGAAAGCCTGTGTTACAAACCGGAGGCGTGGACTTTGGAAGACAAAGGCAGGCAGGGACACTGTCAAGTTGCATTGTGGGAAATGTAGGATCTAGGTTTTTTTGAAGAATTTTTTAAAAGATTTGTCTCGCTAGTCCTGAAACTAATCGCTAGAATACAGCTCTAATTGAAAAATTATTGGGAGACTAATAGATAATGAAAATAGTTGCAAGTTGTAGCTCTACGTGACACTAAATGGGTGGATAAGCTTAGAAGAAATTGCTTTCAGACACTGTAAATCTTTTTCAGTCATCACACAGCTACCTCCATCACTTTTTGTTTGTACAGCCAAGTAAACACCACGAATGTCTTCAAGGAGAGGCGGTCCAAAAGTGTGGGCTCTAATCCCCATTAGAACAATTATCATGTCTCAGCCGTCTCTATGATGACAGGCTGGTGTGTTTCCCCGGCCCCAACACTGAGCGCTGTCAGCGGTTCATCTCTGAGTGGTGTCTGTTTTATTTCCCCACAGTTCAACGACTGCGCCGACGCTTCTGTCGGGTCAGGTGATTCTCAACGGATTCCAGGCCAGAATCGAGCCTTGCAGTCCGACTTGGAAGATGAAGACTAAAAGAAGAAAAAGTACCACAGTCTTCTGACTCTTTAATCAAAGCATTTGCAAATGTCCGATTGATTCATCTTCCACAGGCCCAACAGCTACTTTAGAATTCACAAAGAGCAACGGCCGGAGCCCCCGAAGCTTCAAATCTCCCCGCAGGCTTATAGAAAGGGGGGCTGTCATACCCAAAACGTACTAAGTACTGGTGTTGACTGAAAGGATAGCTTCGGTAACTTCTTACAGTTTATTCCCTGACCAGAAGTCCAGGACACTGCACTTTTACATTTGAGTATCTCTGCACATTTCACTAATTGATGTCATTGCTCAAAAATGGGTTTCTTCATTTAAAGGTAGTGATGTATCGTTAATGGTTTTCTGACGATGAAAGAATTTTATTAGTCTGCCTTTGAAAGAAGAACTTTAGTGAATACTGTTTCTGAGGAATTTCCACCCTGACAAAAAAAAAAAATCAGTTTGGTTTGGTTTGTTTTGCCACAAAGTGGGAAAAACTTTTAATATAGTTTTAAATTCCAAATTTGGGCTCAGCGGTGCCGGCCCAAAGCATGCCATTAGAGGCTGAATGGGTTTTACAGCATGGTAACAGCCTCATGCCTCATTCCCGTCCAGCATCAGGAGTTTTCCTGTGTTTATGGAACATTCCTTTCCCTGTCATGCCTCACCTCTCCACTATTTGCCCTCAGTGTTTTCATCGCCCGATCATCCACCTGCCTTCTCAGTGGGTCATTACCCTCAGTCCCTGTTGTCACATTTGAAACTCTCTCACCAGATCTGGTGACTTTTAGGATCCCTTGGGTGTCTTTGTTTTGTTTTGTTTTGTGTTTTTTTTTTTTTTTAAAAGTACCTAGCGACAATTCCAGTGACTCTCTGGGCAAAACTTCACTTCCCCAATGTTTATCAGTGAATGTGCTCTCATGTGGCAGTGGCTTGAGGTACCCAGTGACCAATCGCTGATCTCCTCTCTTTGTGTGGGGATGTCTTTCTCCTTTGTTCCACAATTCACAGCCAACATGAAAAGTTTTTAAGAATCGGAGGTAGATTTTGATGCATATCGATGAGGTGGTGGCAATGACTGTATATAAAGATGGACGACGCGTCTCCACTATCTCCCACTGTACAAAAATGAAGCCAGAATATCCCAGACACGGGCGCTGCCATCGTGCGCTGGTGGCGTCATTTGGAGCCTAGGTCTGGGCAGTAATGATTGGCGGTACGAGCCGCAGTCCGAGGTCCCGCCCATACACCCGCCTGACTCAATCGCAAGCGCACACACAGCTGTCAATCATGATGTCACACCCCCTTTTTATGGCATCAAATAACTAATTAAAACCAGACTTATCTGACATCTACGTCAGCGTGAAAAGAACTGACTAAAATTGCAAAAACCATCTCGGGGAAAAATGTGTTTAACGTGTACTTTGATTTTTTTAGTTTGGCCAATGTCCAATCCGCTAACATGGAGGGGGCGTGGCTTATGACTATACCGCAGCCCAGCCACCAGGGGGAGATCAAGATGCTTTGGCCTCACTTTTGGGGAGCCGTCACGCCGTCTATATTTATATAGAGTCATTGGGTGAGAGCAACATGAGAAATATATGTAGCGATAAAGCTAGTTAGAGTCAGTAAAGTTAAAAGCTCGACTTCATGTCTTCTTTGAACTTATCTTGACATATGTAAATACAGTAGTTACGCTATGACTTCATGAATATGCAACCCGGCTCATGACGTAATCTAGCAATTTTCCGAGCAGACTTTAGGGACTCCCCCCGGTGTATATAGAGACTGCCACAGAGCGGCCTGGGACGCAATACTGAAAGAGCCACGCACTTAAAACCCCAGCCACCATTAGCTTTCAGGCTAACATCGCCTTCCTATTAGCATGGACACGTGCCTTTTGCTGAACTTGTCGGCTAGTTGTAAAGTGTAAACACACGGCTAACGCCAGATTGAAGGCTACGTTAGCTTGTCGGATGTAGAACACTGAACAGCTTTAAAGACTGACCTGCAAATGTCAGCGCTGATCGGTTTGGATGCTAAATGGTGCGGTCCTTGACTTACAGTATACCAACGTTAAAGGCACTGTGTGCAAAACAAAATGAGTTACATTTACAGTCAGTGTTTCTCACTAAAACGCACTGTGTGTATCTAACATATGTGTTCAGTGCATTTCCTTAGTCACTGTACATTTGCGGAGTTGACTTATTTGGATATTTTGGAGCCAGCACTGATTCCATTCATGTTTGCTAGCGAGCAGTCTTCTTCTTCTTCCCTGCCTTTTGAGGCCACATGGCTTAGTTTCTTGGGCCATTACCATAACCAACTGTCAGTCAGCATGAATAAATAGCAGACAAATGTTGGCAGGAACGTTTATCACAGTTTAAAACAGAAACATTTACTCTTAAAAACATGGCTCCATAGCACTACTTTATCTCTAAATTAAGTAAACTGACTATAATTTAACTTGCTCTCTGTGAGTCTGTTTTGGGTCTGCGCCTTGCTTACCAGAACTGTGACATTTCAGATTTGTTAGATTTAATTTAGATCCTGTTAAGTCATATCAGATTAACATTTACTTAAAATTCTATTTTTGAGAATAAAGAAAATGATGGTTGTGTCCTGATCAAACTCACAGCTGCCAAATTTCAGGGTTAAATTCAAGTATATAGTAAATAAGTTTATCATTCATGACAGGTTCATTTTTGCTTTTACATTTGATCCATTAGATGTGGGGTGGAGATAGTGGAAAAACTGAAGTGTAAATAAAATGTAAATAAAAGTTTAGCGATATCTCCTTTGGATTTCTATAGTATCGCACGTGCCTTATTTATGCTGTATGTTGAAATAAAATAATTTAAAATGATCATTTGTCTCTTTTACTATACAATTTATGATATTTAACTTTAGATAATTTATAGAGAAATTTAGATAGAGATTTTAGATATCGGTACAAAATATTATTCCGCTCTACAGGTCCAGGATCATCCTGCTGGTTTAACCCTAACTGCATTTTGCTGTTAATACTTGTAATGGAGCAGTTTTACTTTGCTGTATTGGTACTTTAAGGGAAGGATCTGAATACTTCTTCCCACTCAGATTCATGTCCTTCAATCTGTATCTGAGTCTAGCAGCTATCGTAGCATCATTAACTAGCATTAACTTTTTATGCTACTATTGCTCCTTTCTGATTTTAGACGACATGCCTCTATATTGTTCTTTCTCTTCTTCCTCCTCTTTTCTCCGCTTTTTTCCTTGTGCACATGAAGACGTGGACCTCTTCATTATGGACTGATGTGAGCTAATAGTAACTGAAGCGTCCCTCCGGCTGATCCAGTCTAGCATTTGCCATTTAGCATTTGCCGTCCGGCACAGTACGGCGCAGGACTGTGGAAAACAGGACAGATGCAAAACTGTGAGGAGCAGCAGCGTTTTTTCCATCATGTTGCCAACTTGTGACTGACAGTTCGGGGTTCGCAGTACGTTTATTACTGTAATTAAAAGGCTGTTTCCGTTGATAATGTGGCGACTGTAACCCTGATTAATAAAATGATGTTAGTGCTCCCCCCTGACATTCTGCGAGGCAACCACCAATGCCGCCTCTGCCACGAGCCGGCCCTGCTAAAGAGGGATGTTTACCATAATTATGGACATGAGTGAGATACAGCTACATGCCAGGCCCCAAGGTGAATCTACTGCTTATCCCATTCCTACTCTACAAGGTCAACTGTGGAATCATACAAATGATCCCAGTGAAGGATTTGTCCGAGTGAAAAATGTCCGTTTTCCGTGAAGTAATCTCATCACAGTAATACACAGCCGTAAACCAATACATACAGAATTACAAAAAGAGGTTAGAATGGAAACAAGGCAACGACATTAAGACATCAGAGCATCAGAGCATCAGCAAGGAGCCGTGTCGTTTGCATCGTGCATCTTTATTCCGCTCTGTAGAGGAGAGAGGAGAGGACTGAGGAGGAGGGAGGGGGAAGCAAGGTCACCATCATAACGCGTGCCGATGTTTGTAGGTGGAAGTCTTGGTCTGTTGTTGCTGTGGTGGATTTTGGAAAGATACACAGGAAATAAGAAGGTTAGACTAGTTATTTTCTTCTGTACAAGGACAGTGTGTGCATGTTTTTTGTGGGTGGAGGAACAGAAAACTCATAATTATGTATACACACACAGAAAACAGAAATATTCAGAAAGTAAAAATCCTTTTCATCACTGTAAGGAAGCCGTGCACACACATGGTTTTGTTTTACAGATCTCAGTCATTGTGAAACTGTGAGCTTGTGCAAAGGTCTGACTTTCCTTTCCCGCAGTCACCACAGTTACGGACGCAAACGTGCGCTCGACGTATGAATATCTCTGTCTGCTCTACCAGTGACTGAATGACATAATTCAACAAACAGTTGGCGAGAACCTGCGACAGAGCCATCATTCTTCCATACGTCATTTGTAGCATATGTATTATCAATAATTAATCAATCACAAGACGCACCTGTAAACATGGCCAGATTCATTTGTTATGGAGCCCCGGGGCAAAAAGTTGTTGTTGGGCCCCTGCTGACCCTGACTGTATGACAGCTTCATTACTTCTCTAGAACTAAACAGTTCTATAGAATAAAACTTATAAATCAGTTAGTTGATCGACAAAAAGAATTAATTGTTGAAGTAATCTTTTTAAGCAAAATTGCCAAAAAAAAGTCCCTGGTTCCAGCTTCTTTGAGAATCTGTTGTTTTTCTTAGTCATCTGTCATAGTAAAGTTAATGTCTTTGGGTTTCAGACCGTTGGTTGACAAAACAAGACAGTTGACGGTTGAATACATTAACATGGGCTGTGGGTAATTGTACATACAGTAAATAATTCAAACTGAAGCCCCTCTACAAGACAAGATTGGGTAATAACGGACCCGTCTTAGTGGATATTGTACTTTGGTGGTGCATATTCTCAAGCCAATTTACAATAAATCCAATTGTATACAGCCAACTAATATGGAGTGAGCCTGGTGCTTCTGGAGAGCACCGGGGGTGCCGTCCTGGGGTTTGGGGCCCCAGGGCAGGTGCCCACTGTGCCCACTTTGCCCAGTTGGTGAGCCAGCCTTACCTGTGAAACTGCCATCGGCAGTGACGCTGTATCTCAATCATCGTCATCAAATGTTATGGAAGGAAGGTTATCAACAGTCATTTTGATTATGGCGATCATATTGAAACAGACTTCCCGAAGGCCTCCACATTAAAGGATAACGTGAAAAGAACACAGGGCAACGATGAATCGGCAGAATAAATAAAAAGAAAGAATGAAGTTTGTAATGTGCATCTGTGCACGCCTGAGGCGCAGTATGCATGAGTTAGGCACATCCTTACCTTTTGATGTACACATGGAAGCACTGGTGGGACTGGTGTATGCACAGTTTATACATCTGGCCCCAAGCGAGGCCAGATGTGAGGTTTAACAAGCAGGTGTTGTTTCCCTTGTTGCACAAACAATGTAAACACAGATAAAGGCAACATACAATAAAATGTGTGTGTGTGTGTGCATTTGAAAGCACATTAGGATTAGGTTAGGTTTGACCTACTGTTGAGGCCCAGAGAACTAGTACTAGTCCTCCAGCATATACATATACATATGACTACAGGGCAGAGGTCCTCGTGGGTCTGAGACGTAACCAGTAAAAAAGAGAGGCCAGATCCAGTGGAGACCCGAGCACAGCCAGACCCGATCCCAAACGGGGTTGACCCAGACAGCCAGGAATAGAGCAGCAAGATGTTCTATCCATTAACAAGTGGCCGCTATGAAAAAGAGCAGCACCACAGTGATAATGTCCTGAGAATGAACGTAAGGTCACAGAATCTAAAAACTCAAGTGTTACTGTGGTTCAAAGACGGGACGATTCATGGACAGAAGATAATCATTTTCTAACCACTTCAATATCTGTTCATCGTTTCCGATCAAATGATTGTCCTTTATCAGCATATGTTTATTTTACACAGTTAACTGATTTCCTCAATATTTTTGCACCGGACCCCAGACCTGTGACAGTAAAACCAGACTCTGCCCGACCCGACTAGACTGAGTATACTGATCCTGGTTCTTCAGAACCGAACGGACCCGTGAAGACCTCTCCGGCAAAAAGTCTCACAATAGAACGTTTTTTTCGAAGCATCCCATGGTACGACGCTGCACATCTGGGAGATGTGAAAATTGCAGTCCTGCCCACATCACAGCCGTCAGTGATGGGACAATTCATGTCTGCCTGAAGTCTCAGTTTAGAATAAACTACTGGGTCTTCATTACGTGGGAAATAAGGAATGAGCAGGAATCACCGTTGGAGTCTGCAGCTGGATTCCTTCGCTGAATCCAAAGGGACGACAGCTACTGCGAAGGAGGAAGCATCGGAGCATCAGTGTTTGATGCTTAAAGCATCTTCAGCCGAGAGAAGTTTCCAGCAAACATTCACAGCTGTTCACGAAGGACTCCTCACCTGTCGACGAGGTATTTTACAAACCAAGGACTCTTGAATGATCCTCGAAGGCTTCAGAGGCTGGAGTCTGATCTAGTCGGTGCAGATTAATGGACTGTGTGTTGTCTCAGTGTTGGGTTATCAGGTGCTCTGTGCAGCACTGATGAATGTGTGAATGTGTGAGAGCTGCAGGCAGATGGGATTAAAGAGACGATGAATGGCATCATCTGTGTGAGATTTCCAGGTACCTGATGTACAAGTAGCAAGAATCCTGTCACCTGTGTAAGTGTGTGTGTGTGTGTGTGTGTGTATCAGAATGTCTTTATCCTCTTTGTGTAGACCAAGGTTAGACTCAGACACGTGCAATGGGAAGAGGAATAATTATTTACACCTTCTTCACAACTATTCCTTCCTGTAACCTACATCTGGCAACGACAGGACCTGATGGCAGAGCTCTAATGAAGATAACAGAAGATGTCACATCTGTTTCTGCAGCTCAGGTTCTCCCTCGTGTCTCCATCGAGCTGATGAGCCTCCCCCGAATATAAAAATTCTCGTTTCCCCTCGTCCGCCACGGAGCGAAATCACAACAGCTGTCTCAGGTGAATAAGGATGTGTTTATCGTCATGGCAACACTGATTGAAATGCAGTCTATTAACAACACAAGTTGCATGTAGGTCACATGCTTCAACATGAGGATTTCCAACTCCCAGATCGACAAACAAAGAAAAAAAAAAAGGTGACGGTGTTTCCTTTCCATGCTCATGCCGGTCAAAAAATATCAGGTCTGTGTCTCCTGTGAGGGATAAAAATGAGATCTGGGACACTTTGAGGTTGTGTGATGTTTCGGAGAGGGAATAAAGGCACGTCTCGGTCTGAGGAAAGCGACTATCCCGGCAGTTCACAGCCGATGCCGTCAGACAAGCAGGCCAAACGAAAAGAGAGGACACGTGAGAGGCTGCTGCTGTGTGAATAAATGTGAGCGTGTTGATGAGCCTGTTGAGTAGCCCAAGTCAGATGTGTTCACCCCTCTGTCACCACCCCGATCATCCGGAAACGCGCACGCAAGCCGGCGAAGGGAGGACTGCCTCGATTCACACCAGTAGAGCTGGGGGGCCAATTATGGCAGCTGGTTACCATGCCGACCGGAGGCGGTCCCTTTCTATAAAAAGCCAGTAGTGTGTTACTTTACATAATCCCAGTCACTCTGGATTTTCCAGTCTGCTCCTCCAGACTAAGGGGGCTACATTAGTGAAGCAGGTTTGAGGAGGCACGTCCAATCGCAGCGCAGCGCTGCCAGCAGCTCCACGCCATCAGTTCGGACCTGCAGCTCGACACAACACACGCGTCTTGGTGGTATTGGATGGCGACGACTGTAGACACGCCCTCCTTAACCAGAACCATGACCAGGTCTGAGGTGTAATGCATGTGGTAGTGTTTTGGGGGCTAGCGTAGCGAATCCATCTGTTTGCTTCTGAATAACATTGCTAGAACGTATCTTTTTAGCTGTTCAGCTACAGTGTTGGAAAGTTACTGTAAATGGGAGGGATCTACAGCGAACTGTTGAGCTATAACTGTGGCAGAGACTCTGTCTCCTACTTGGGAAGCTGATGTGTTACTAAGTTACTGGGGGAGTTTTTCCTCTCCACTGCGCTTGTCGCTGGTGCAACTGTTGGGTTTCTCTCCATAACACTGTCAGGTCTCGACCTGACTCTGTAAAGAGCCTTGAGATAACGTGTGTTGTCATTTGGAGCTATACAAATAAAACCGAAATGAATGAAGTGTGTTAACTACCACCTGTTTTTAAGCACATTTTGGAAATTTGAAAAAAAAAAAAAAAATGTTACGCTTGGCTGAGGTGGAAAAGTTGGTGCATCAGTATATAGAAAATGCGACAAAGTGCGATGGACGCACATGTAGCATGTGACTGAAACGTCGACTTTAGCATCTGCACCAGAGCAGAGATGAAAAATAGCAGCAGGGGAAACCATCAGGTCTGTGAGGAGCCGCGTGGAGACTGGAAGCTTCCTCACATCAACACATGGAACCAACAGAAACATCAGATCTCCATCATGTTCTCCACATGGTTTTCTCCATCGTCTGAGCTCTGACTGCAGCTCTTTTAACGACCTCGTCTCGCTGTGCCCTCTTCTTCTGTGGTGGTTTAACGGCAGCGACTGGAGAATCAGCTCCACCAGCTGTTTACCTTGATGAACCCTTTCCTAATATTTGCACACGTTAATTTGCAGTTTCTTTTGCCAGTTCTCTGTAAGTTCAGTTGGAATTTGCTCCGCATTTGAATGGAAACCTGACTATTGTCAGATGAGCTTCATGTTGGGGGTTTAGACTTCAGTTATGCCCTCAACAACAGCAGGGCATAACTGAAACCGCCAACCACGAAAAGTGGATCCTAAATGACAAAGGAAAGAAGGAATCTGCAGAACGTCTTTGAGGCTGTGATGTGCTTTGCATCGTAACCAAAACCAAATTGTAAGACAGTTTAAAAGTTCAGGCCCAAGGTTGGTTTTTGATCCTTAGTTGCCACAGTGACACAAAATGTTTAGCAGGTACAATGATTAACGCGTTCACCATCTTAGTTCAGTGTGTTAGCGTCTAACATTTGCTGATTAGCACTAAACACAATGAACAGCTCAGGCTGTGTCATGGTCTCACCTCTCCGTCAGGAATATGTAACCTCAATCCAGCCGGAATAAAGTCCCCCATATCCAGCAAAATGTACAAGTGTAGAAAATACCTGACCTTTGAATTTAAAACAAAATGAATACAGACTTGCAGGAAAATGTTGATATGTTTATGAATTAAACTGATCATTCTGTCATGATTCGTGTCAGATTTTTCAGGAGATGATGTCTTGATTTGCGATAAAGCGGAAGAGTTTCCATTTGTGTGTTTCGATGGTTATTTATGAATATTTTGATTTGAAACACACTGTGCGTGGAATACTGAAAATATGTGGAGCGTGGCGTACAAACATACCCCAAAGATTTTAAAACCACCCACGTGCGACTGAGGACAGACATCGATACTGATTTTGGTTTGAAATCAGTTGAACCTCATGGGCCAAAACCATGGAAATATGAAAATGTCATCACAGTAAACGCACTGGTTCCACTGGTTATGAGCAGAACAGTAAGGATGTGATGGGTCCACTCAGACTGCACAGTAACACTCAGTGTCTGACCCAACACACTACATTCTCCTCTGGCCACCGTCCGATGGACGGAAGCAGCTACTGCCAGCGAGTTGTTGGTGGTAGCCCACCAGTGTCTAACGCAGTCTTCTGGGAGCGGCCTTCCATTTTACTTTTGCGTCAAGTAAAAGGGACACTGCACCAACTTTACATCATGCAGGCGATAGATAGTCTTCGTAAAGAATACTGCACATCTGTTAGGTCTGAGAAAAAAAAATCCCAATGGTGTCATCGGGGTTTCCCTCAGACTAAGCACAGCACAGTAGACGTATAACATAAAGATGTGTAACAATAACGAGACTAATAATAAAACTAATAATTATAACAATAGGGTGAATAATAATACTAATAAAACTAAATACGATAATAGATGATAATCATAATAAATGTAGCAGGGGGTGTTGAGCAGGATCACCGGGGCAGTAGGCGGTTTGCAGTCACAGATCCAGACTCTGCAGCACCAGGGGCAGAAATACCTGCATTGAATGCAGGTATTTTATATTTTTTGTATCTGTGTTGCAATTTAGGTCAAGTCAAGCTCAGTCCATTACGGGTAAGTGCTCCCCATGACAAGTAAACTGATAACTTCTGACCGGAGCCTCATTTGTAAAATCAGGGGAGTGTTGAGGCAGTTATTGAGACAAGTCGTAGGGTAGGGTTTCAACTGGCAAAGTGAAAATAATACGGTAAAACTAACCCTTATAATGTCATTTAGAAATGCACTCCCAGTCTGTCTGTTCTGATTTCTGGAAATAGCAATGCCAGTATTAATATTTTACCCTTTGTATGGAAGGAGTGACAGTTTCACTAAGACACAGAAGCATTACTCTGTCTCCACCTCTGGCTTATGTTGTGTTGTGTTCCTACTCACTGTTGTGGGCTCTCAGTAATTTTCAGGAGGAGGAAACAAAAGCAATCAGCGGTACTTATGTGTCTGCATTAGAGACCCAGGGACTAATATAGCACCTAATCCTGTTTCCTTGCAGACTGATGTGTTTGCTCCGGCGGCTATTTTTAGCACAGACCAGTGATTCATTTGAGGAAAAGAACAACGTTTCTCTGACCCCACACTTTCAGCTCGTCTACTTCACATTAATTGAAGATGAGTGTTCTTAAAAGTTTGTTTAATTTAGAGGCCTTCTCACCTGAACTCCTCATCCAACTTACAAGCCTCTGCGACGGCCAAACAGCAGCTCCGCTGAGGCTGAGGAGAATTTCTCCACATCACAGGGATGGAGCTTATTAATGTCACACTGGCGTCAGCCTGCTGGCAGTGATTTAATGAGCCAATTAATGTTGAACAGGGGAGTTGCACAGATTAGGAGCAATTCATATGAAAAATTATTCCTTAATCATGCGTAACATGTCGATGTCCTGTACATGCTCCTCTCCCCCACTGGAATTAAGAAGGAGCAGCTACTTTGGACTTGGAGTTGATGCATCCAGACACTGTCTTTGTATGCACGCAAGCAAAAAAAACACACCCCTCCCATCTCTCGGAGAGGAGTTTTTCAGAGGCATATTACTCTCTAATGGTCCCTCTAACACACACACACACACACACACACACACACACACACACACAGGTGGAGCACTCTTGTTATGACTATACATGGCCCTATTTTTAATGAAAGCACAAGTATCAAATTCAAGATATGTCATTTGACTGAATTCAGATGAACCAGCTCAAATTCAAGACAAAACAAGGGACAATACACCAATAATCAAGGATCAAAGTAAAACTAATTTATTAATACACAAACTTACTGGAAGATATGTAGCGCCATTGCATCAGTAGTGAGGTTGGTGCATGAATGTGCGAACGTGTCGTGTATGAAAAGGACAAAGTAAAATAAAACTATGAAAAACCGAAACATGCGACCAAACCCAAAATACTAGGGGCCGGGAGAAGGAGAACTGGCGCATCCAGCCCTCTTATATAAACTAGCAATCAGGAGGAGTTGTTTCAGGTGTAGCTCATCATCAACCTGGACACACCTCTGCCGCCCTGACTGCACCCTGCAGGAACGGGAAAAACACACACACGAAGCCTCAAACAGAGTGGGAGGGGGCCCCACATTTTACCCTTGCCTGAGTAACGTATCGTCTTATTCCAAAAAAAAAGATAAGCTACAGACTGAAAGGGACACAGTATGCCTCGGTGAAGAGCAGGTTTTGTTTGCAATCCTTTCGCAAACAAAAAAAATAATGTACTGCTTCGGAAACAACAACAAACTCCTTTATAATTTGATTAATATCATCGTGTTTATAACTTTAGCAAACTTTCCTCTCACCTGGATGTGTTCCATTGAAAAACACTCTACGCTACTTGGACCAACAATCCGCACTCAATTTCCCAAGAGTCTCCCCTTCAATTCAGTTTGGAAAATAACCTTTCACTAGGTTACCACACACACACACACACACACACACACACACACACACACACACACACACACTTACTTACTCCAGCTGAACTGAAAAATAATGTGCTTTAACCAAAGACAACAGATGCTGACGGCCTAAAACAAATGGCTGCTGGTGTAAGTTCCCCAAATAAAGCACACATGCAGTGTTAGTTTGGTCCATGAGGCACTGGCAAGGGACGGAGAACAGATGAGTAATGGTGGGGAAAGGCTGTGAAGGATTTCAGGCTCGATGCTGCAGCAGGCCAACACGATGCTCTGGCTGGTGACAGTCAGCTGTAGCGGAGGGAGACGTCTCCTGCTCCTCTCTGTTCAATGAGTACAGATGCCACTTTAATCAACCAGAAGCTCATATATTTGATCATAGTGCGGCAGTTTTAGATCTGGGTCTTAGCTAACACCACCAAACCCGCTAATGACGGGTACACGCTGTGCAATTTGGGGCTGTCCCAGACGAAAGATGACCAGTGCGAAATAAACGTGGCGATATCGTTGGTCCCGGCTCCAAAACGATGGTCCTACGCTGCACCGTGAGTGAGGTTCGAAGGTGGCCGTTGTCTAGCCTGGGACAAAATTTTCCCTGTGTCAGAAATTTAGGATGAACATCTCACGATGTGACTGCTGCCACGACCTACATCCACTAACCAACCAATAGGAATGCGGCATGAAACGACGCACTGATCAACGCGTCACTGAACGTGCAAAATGAAATTTTTGGGATTTGAACAAAAAAGAAAATCTTGTTGAGCTGTGGCAGCAGAGCCTTGTTTGTATGACGTAGCTTATATGTAGCTTCATCGTGTACCAGATGGACGACGCATGCTGATGACATTTTATTCCGCTGTATTGACTTGCGTTGTAGCGTACGATTCAGTAGGTGTCATCGCCGTACGGTCTACAAACATTAAAACTCGGCGTCGTACCCAAGTTTATTAGTTCCATGTTGCACATTCCGTGTGGCGTGTAATGAATTTATAAGATGGTGCCTGAACACACTGAGAGCTATGCTAATGTCGCTAACATGCTAATGCACTAAGCGCGATTAGCATTACAACTTTTACAAACTACACTGAATTAGTACAGTATTTTCTTTTTTTAAAAACCCGTGTATTTACTTTCTGGTGATTGTGATAAGTCCTAAACCAATGAAACCTTCACTGTTCACCAGAGTTACGGACATGCAACCGTCCTCTCTGCTGACATCAACCGTGTTGATGTAGCTGCATCTGCTTTGTGTCCGACTAGCCTGCAGCTTCACTCCGTGGCGTTACCTCTGCAACGTGGCTAAAACCTGGATTAAAATAGCGCTAAAGAGAATTTACGAGACCTAAGTGGAATAATTCCCGGGAGACTCCACGCACAACTTAACCCCAACAGAGAGACAACACTGCCAGCAATACGACTTCAAGCTGGTGCTGTCGGCAGATAGGGGTGTTTTTGAACTCAACTTATTGCAAAGTTTTTAAAAACACAACTTCAACACATGACTTAATGAGTTGCTGTAATCTTGACACTTGTTATTTAGGTGTGACTAACAAGAATAAAAGCATCATTAATTTCTTTGAGCCAATTTCCAATTTAAATGTAGGTAGAACGAACTGCACCAGTGAAGGGCTTAAAAGACAAATTTACACACTTGGTGAAACGAATCGTTTCAGGCTGCAGCTCCTACAGTATGTCTCCTGCCGGGGAGGAGATGCAATGCGGCACTCTATGGACTCACTGTACTTCTTAATAATGAACTTGTTTAATTATAAAAATTCTATTTTGTGAGATTAAAGCAATTATTTTGTCTCGTGTGCGTTTATGCAAATTGTTCACCTATCTATTAACACTCTAACCTGTCTATGAATTTGTTCCACAAGGCAATGGGGAGGTTTGAGGGAGCCCTTGACAGGCTCACCTAACTGCCTCGAAGAGTGCAACCACCGAGGCTGAGAGAAACCAAAATCCTAGAGAGAATGGACGTCCCAAGGAGCTGGGTTTGGCCGATGAGCAGAAAATGTGCTCTGAATTCAAGCTAGACCACAATGTGCCAGAATGTGCATGAGGTACTTATGAAATATTTTGAAGGTTGTTCCTTTTATTTGATGGAATCGAGAGCGAAACTCTCAAGTACAATATTTCATGAAGATTCAGCACCATCGGATCCAAAGTGTAAAATACTGAATACATAAATGAAACGGTCCAGAAAAATGTACAGGTTTTTGTATATGCTTGTATTTCATGATGTTTGAGGGCATGTGCTATGTTTGCAGTGAGGTTGACTGACTAACATTTCGTGTCCTTAACTTAATTTATAAAGGTCAACTTACTGAATAGTGGCGAGAAAAGACTTTGACGACGGACTTCCAGATGCAAATAAAACAAGTGAGGTAAAACTGACGCATCAGCTTTACTCTTTACAGGCTGTCAACGTGAAAACGAGGCAGTGTAATGGAATCTACGTGTTCGATCGGAAACAGAGTCAAAACGTCGCGTCTCTGATGCCCCTCGGTGGCCTAGCGAACTACCGTCCAATCACAGCCTTAGGACATGGTGGACGAGATTTCCCACCCACTGTCTTTGTCCTCTCAGTTCTCTAACTGTTGTTCTCTAAATCTAAATCTAAAGAGAGTCAGGACGCAGCACACCTCTCTTGGTCTGGACACCTGTAATACTTTCACCTGACATTCACGCTCAGTGATTAGAGATGAGGAAAATGTGAGTCACAGTGGTGCCCTACGATGTAACACCTGCCTTTTTGATGGACGTTACTTAATTAGTGTTACTATGCAAAGGAACTCCAGGTCTAGTCATCTAGCAGGGCATATTGGTCAAAACACCAATCAGTTTTGAACCTACCACATTTATCCGTGTGGAAACAGTAAACTCAGGTCATTTACACCTTGTATTCTCTATAGGCAATACACCGGAAATAACATTGTTGTAAACGTAATGGAATAACTATCACGATGACATCAAAATCTGGACAACATTGCAAGTCATATCACCCAAGAGAGAGTAGTCCTATCAGTGAGGATAATTTGGAGTTAATTATAACAAGGGCTTATCATCCATTTCCTAATTTAAAGCAGGATACACCAGGGCATCAAACCGAATCATCCAGCAGGGTTCTCCCTTGGCATCCGTTTTTTAGGCGTTCACCCCCTCTGATGGACTGTTCAATAACTAAGGAGTAATGAGTGCCCGAAGAATGTTTTCTTTCTTTGCTGTGGTCAGTTTTTTATCTTCGAGAGCACCCCGAGGCTTCCTGGGTTCAATGTAAGTGTGATAGAGTGAGCACTAGGCCTCTTCTTTTGTCTTTGCATCAGCTCTGACCTGAACACAGTACATGCATACATGTACATGTATTCATCAGGTAGCCAGAAACGTGACACCAAATGAATGCTAATTTGCCTCCCATCTGCTGGAAGTAGGAAATTGTTTGCTGACAAGTTTGTTATAACTTTGAAACTTCATACGGGCTCCTCCACTGCCAGCAAGGGACCAAACAATCGAATTAAATGCTGCTTGAAGAAATGAACATCGGAATGTATGTGTGTGTGGTCATCTGGAATCGGATCCAGTGCCCTGTTAGCTGCGCAGGTATATCTAAAAAAGGCATGAAAAGAAGACAATAGGGCCGGTTGGGTTGGGTTATGGCGTATGCAGCTGTGGGCTTATTCTTCTATTGCTGACCCAGCTAGGCCATCTTTTCTCCCTGTCTTTCCCCCTAGGCTATCTCTGAATTTCTGCCATTTTATATAGGCTATATATCGCCTGATAATCAGACTTGATAATCAGACTAAAATGGGATTTTGTTTCACTTCTGTCCCTGTTAGCCAGGGTAGTGAACCAATTGGTAGTGAATGACGTATCCGACAGCCAACCTCACTTTCTGTTGACACGGAAGCTGCTGTAGTAGTGGTTAAGAGTAGTTAACTTTGTTATGCCTGCAGAAGAAATGTGGCAATTTAAGACTTGTTTAAGATTTCAGTTGTACTGTGCCGGTTGTTGACCCATGTCACTGTGGGTATTCAATATTTGTTGTGTTATCTATTGTGCCTTATGTTATATGCAGCTACATGTAAGCCAAGAAGAGATCACACTTCACTGATCAGCAGGAATCACAGAAACACAGGACATGACCCCAAAGGTCAAGGAATCAGAAAACAGGCACAAGCCATA